>NW_007258975.1:579890-627070 GCF_000164805.1 Carlito syrichta | reverse complement strand
CAATCCACTCACCTCAGCCTCCCAAAGGCGCGGGATTACAGGCTGAGCCACCGAGCCCGGCTTAAGCCGAAGTTCTTAATGGTGATTTTCTTAGGCAGATTGCTGTCTTCCACATTAGCCAGTGCTCAAGGTTGGGGACAAGAGGCAATACGTGTGTCTACGTGCACACACGTAGACACACACATGGTGCTAGAGCAGGGATCTCAGTGGGGGCAACATCACTCCCCTATGGGGAGTTTCTGGAAATTTGAAGGGGATGCTTGATGTCCTGCACTGCACAGGACTGCCCCACACAAAGAATTGTCCCACGTCCCATAACCGTCAAACATTCCACTGGTGAAAAACCTCTTTATAATTCTCTGAATCCAGAACTTAATTCATTGCTCATATGAACATCAATTATTTGGACACAGTTTTAATATACTTTGATTTTTAAGGAAATGCCAGTGGCAGGTAAATGAAGGCAAGATTGTACTTTGCCTTCTTTGGAAATTAAACAAGAGTCATTCGCCATTTCAGAAAGCCACACAGGAAGCCCAGGGAAATTCACAAACGGGCATTGGGGCTTTGCCTGTCTCACAGAGTGCACCAACAGTCAGGCCAAGCCTGCAGAGTCTTGTGACTTCAGGAGCTCTGTGCCTTTTCGTTCTGGCTGTGACACACCAGAGGAGGCCGCAGAGAGGGAAAGGTGGAAGGAAGGAGAGGTTGTTCCCCTCCCCACTGAATCACCTGAGCAGAAGGGACACTGTAAGATTAGCATACTGATTGTGGGAATATAAAGTTGAAGTTTTGCATAGGACTGGGTCAGGAAATTTTAAAGTCTGAAAACAAGTTGTAAGAATTGGAAAGAGACATAACTGAAAACTATGTGAGAGTCCAATTCTGTTTTTCTTTGACTTGATTTAAGAGTGTCCCCCTACATGGTGTGAAGCAAAAGACTTGTATGCCCCGACCTGGAAGCCAGATGTCTCGGAATCAGTAGTCTTGTGCTATCTCCATGCTCCTATAAAGCCACATCACTGAGATTGACATGTAAATAGTGATTTGGGACCCATGCCAGCTGGCAAGCAAGGAGGTAACTGGCACTGGAGATGTCCAAAGACCATGAGGAGAGAGAAATATAGTCAATTCCTGATTATTCTTCCTTCAAGATAAACGCATTCAACTAACCAGCACTTAAGGGATCCAAATGTTCTCATGACTTGCTTTTATTGGGGTAACAAGCTGGCAATTGCTGTAAGCCAGGCTCTCTCAGAGACATTGTGTGACATACCCTCTTGCCTCCAGGTGGGTTCATGCAACTCTTGTTTCCAAACCCCATGTCACATCATGCAGAGAGACACTCTCAAAATCAAGTCAAAGAAAAACAGAATTTGACTCTTGAAGAGATAAATAGATAAGGAGACAAAACTTGGGTAGGGGTGAATAAAACTGGACTACGTCAAAGACGTTCCTTTAGAAATTATTTTCAAGCCCAGAGAATTCTGCCCCATTGGACTATGTTTCTGGCTTGGTCCTTGGAAGATGAAGAAGAGACTAAGATGCAATCAGGGAAATGGAGTGTTGGAATCAGTAATCTTGTGCTGTCTCTATGCTTCTATACCTGGGAGCCCACAGCACTAGGACTGACATGTAAATAGTGATTTGAGACCTATGCCAGTTGGTAAGCAAGCAAAATGATTTGTTTAGTGTATATCTTACCCATGTAATTCTCAGAAATTTGTAGGCAACAAGATGAAGATTTGATAATTAAGATCCTGTCAAAATTCCTAAAGATCACCGAGCCTGGCTAAAGTCTCTTCCTAATGAAAACCCTGGGAAAACATTTCTGGCCTTCTGACTACTGGGTATGTCCCTGGGTACAGATCTTTCAGATAACTGAAGGAACTGATCATGATTCCCTTTCTTATTCTTGCTCTTTAAAAAAAAAATCATAAAAATTAAAGCCAAGCTTGAGTTCCCCGGTTTACAAGTATTTAGAACTCTATGAAATGCATTTGGGGAAGATTAGTCTCATCTCTGACTCTCATATACATCTCTTCTCTACCTTCCTGACTCTTTACATCATATTCTAATTTATGTTATTTTGTTGTTTTATATGTCTCTGTATGGGTAACCTGAAAAAGAAAGAGAGATATTTATACGTATATATAATTATGATCTTGTTTAACATTCAAGACTCCCCTATGAAGTCCAATTTTTTTAGATATAAAAAACGCAGTCACAATAAGATGTAAACTTCGTATTGCAATCTTGTACACTATACAAATATATTTGACTGAAACAAAGCTTGCTTTTACTACATGTGATATGGTTTAATGCTTTATCTTTCATTCTATATTAATTTTTTTAAAACGAATGTAGGTTTTATTGAACAAACTTGATCTTACCACCTGGTAGTTTATTATAACCAAGAGTTTGAGAAATTCTATATCAGAGTGCAAGTTCCATCAGGATAGAGTGCACATCTGTTTTGGTCTTCTGCCTTAGTCCCAATGCCTATATCATTGCAGCTCACAGTAGCACTCAGTACATTGTTGCTGTTTATTAAATATTATCTTTATACAAGCAAACTTAATCTCCACCATGCTTTTATCCAATAACCCATACTTCCTGTCATCTATGCAAATATTCCATAATTATTTACTGTCGGTGACCAGCACTGACCAAGGGTGGGTTAGGACCTGCACTGGAGAATCAGGAGACGGCGAGAAGACCACTCGGAGGCAGTTCTTCTGGGAACAGTCTGATCAGGACTGAAGCCAATTTTATTCAAACGTTTTCCAACTTATATACCATTTTCTATACCCTCCAGCAGTGTGATAATCACTTGCTAGGGGCGTACTAGTTCCGTGCTTTACAAACCATGCATCACAAGACCATCACGAGACTTGTAAGTTTTGAGCAAACAATTCGAACTCCATGATGCCTGGCATGCTTCACAAAACTCACATCAAGGTCACAGGTGCACAATTTCAATTGTTCAAAATGTCTTCCATAGTGTTCAATAAATCATTCATATTATACTCTTTGTTCTATACCCTGATTAATACAAAAAACTTTTCTAAGCTAACTCTAGGTTCAATCCAAGTTCACTGACTCCCAATATTTTTAACGATTAATATTATCAACTTAACACTATACTATAATCTATAAGTTTACTTAAATGACTTAGCTGTTAGTTATACTATCATCCTATTACGATTTAACGTAATGCCTTATAACTCAGTTAAAACTTATTCTTAAACTACCAGACTTTACTATAATTCATATGAGTTTCATAAACCTAAACTTTAATTTTTATATGATCTAGTGATTGGACTTTAACCCAAAACTTAAATCTTTTTTCCTAGTATATTAATACATGGCTATGTGTAAAATTTCCTATTGTCATATTAGAAGCAAAAACAGCACCGTTGGGAAAATTTCTGTATACTAATCAAAGGATCTTAAAATTGGCCTACAGGAATAGGAACTAAAGTCATAATCTGAGAAAAGGAAACTTAAAAGCTTAAACAAAACTTAAAAGTTTTCTATGAATGCTTATTACTGTTTAAATCTTTTCGATGGAAATTGTATCGTCTTAAATGTATGTTTTATTCAAACAAGTCTGTTCTAAAAATCAAACAGTAGCTGTCACACTCTTGGATAATGGGCTGCACGGTTACCATGACAATGACCTCGGGCTGAAGCAAACAGAGTTCCGGCATGTAACAAAACTAGAAAAACGTCCTGCCTGGCTAGGGGCAGGGCAATAAAACTATTATGATAACTTAGTTTCTAATCTTAATCCTAGGAGAAACTGCCTTTGGGAACAAGAGCTGACTAACCAGTCTACAAGGAAATAGAAGTAAAAAAATATCTAGAAAGAAGTACAACTTAGAAGGGACAGGGTCATATAAAATAATTCTACTGTGCAACTTTCCATCAGGTGTATAGAGATTTACTTATAAATTTTCCTGCCATGTATGCACACTGGTCACTAATCACACACCAATATTATAGGTATAACTGATATCAATTGTCAGAGGCAATCTTCCAGATGGGCCTTTACAGGACTCAGCCATATAGCTATAGATGTTGGCTCCCAACAATTTACTAGTGAAGAAATCATGTAGCCTGTAATTAAGATGACATGTTGAAGTAACAGATGGTTTATGGGTTAAGAGCATGAATTCTGAGGAAGACTAGAAGGATTTCTTTTCCAGCTCTGGTAACTGTTAGATAGTTAAATTTGGGCAAATAGCTTGTTGTTTTTTTTGTCTTATTTTATGCATTTGTAAAATGGAGAACATATCCATACTTTAAAAAATTGTAGTAAAGATTGAACAGGTCCCCAATTTTAAAACTCTTAGAATATTGCCTATCAATATTTACTATATATAATTACTTATTCTGCAGTTGAAGAAATTACTCAGTAGAAATAAAAATTATTCTGTTGTCCTGGGGTATCTCTAAATCCCTAAAGCTATGAAGAATGGGTACAAGTACCTTTACTTTCTGACAAGACTGATCATGTTCAGAGTGGTATGGCCTTAGATGAGTACCTTTACCTTCTAAAGAAAACTGAAAGATGTGCCTGTCTGGATGTACTCAGAGATGGCTAAAGCAGCTGGGCAGGTCCTTTGACTCTCCACCCTGACATTTATTTCTGCCATTATAAGTGTAGATTAGAGGTTCTTTGAGAGAATACGGTAAAAGAGCTTACATAGGACTGGAGAACATTTAGCTTTTTCTCTTCCTTTCCTGCCATAACCCTTGAAGAGACCTCCAAAAGAAGATTCATGTAAACTCTGGAAATTTGTAGATCATGTCTATTCAGCCGCTAGGAGAGAATTAAGTGCAACAGAAGAGCATTTTTAAGAATCTGATGGTTGTTTCCTAGAGTTAGGAAATGGAAGCATAGAAACTGATCCGTTCTTTTCTCTGAAGAACTCTGATGTCAAGGGGCTGATAGGAACAGCTTACTGTGGCAATGCAAGGAAACAGAGCAGTAGTGAGAGCAGCCTGCACTTACAAAAGATTATATGGCAAGAATATGAGGGAATTTAACATTGGCCAAGAGGTAGCCCTGAAGATATCTATGCTCAAGCTTTTTTGAAACAACTGTGCCCAGTGGGATCTCCTGCAAGGACAAGGTAAGCCTGAGTAAGACTCACAAGAGGTCAGCCAGGGAGTGTGTTGCCTACATTGAAAGACTGAAATGTAGGGGTTCCCATCGAACTCACATATAGTAAGTGTCTGGGAAAGTGCCATTGATTAAATATCTGCACTAATAGAGGATATGACATCCAGTCAATATAGGTCAGCTCCTGTAAAATTTAAAGACATTGGCCCTTTTTTCTTTAAACTCCCTTTCTCTTGTCCTGACTCTAGAAGACAGATGATGAAAAAGGTAAGTAGAGCACCAGGAAACAACAATAAAAAACACGACCATGTTCTCTTTTCCTTAAGGAGGAAAAGCTTTGAGTTAAATATTGATGTCTTGATTTAGCCTGAATAGACTTTTTCATGATTTCTTTTTAATCTGACTCTTTATATTTGTAGTGTATTTCTTGTAAACAACATATAGTTGGGTTTTGTTCTTTAATCCACTCTAACGATCTCTGACTTTTAGTTGGTATACTTAGATCATTCACATTTAAAGTGACTATTGATATAGTCCTGTTGACACCTACCATGGCTATAACTTTTTCTATTGATTGTACTTCTTTGTTTCTTTATATCCCCTCTTCTTTTGCCTTCTGTGATTATAACTGAGCATTTTATGTTATTCAATATTATCTCATATCTTAGCATATCAATTATACTTCTTTTAAACAAATGTTTAGTGGTTGCTTTACAGTTAGCAATATACATTTACAACTACAGTTGACCCTTGAACAACATGGCTTTAAACTGCCAGGTCCACTTATATGCCTGTTTTTCTTCTACTTTTGCCATCCCTCAGATAGCAAGAGCAACTCTCCTTTTTCTCCTCCTCTTTGGTCGACTTCAGTGTAAAGATGACAAGGATGAAGACTTTTATGATGATCCACTTTCTCTTAATGACTAATAAGTATATTTTCTCTTCTGTTGCTTTATTAATATCATTTTCTTCTTTACTACATTTTGTTATAAGTATACAACATGTGTTCGAGACCAGCCCGAGCAACTTGGCGAGACCTCATCTCTACAATAAATCAAAAATTAGCCGGGCATGGTAGCACATGCCTGTAGTTCTGGCTACTTGGAAGGCTGAGGCAGAAGGATTACTGGAGCCCAGCAGGTTGATGCTGGGGTGGCCATAAGTGTGCCAGTGCACTCCAGCCTGGGCGACGGCATGAGACCCCAACTCAAAAAAAAAGAATACAGCATGTAATACATATAACATACAGAATTTGTGTTAGCTGACTGTTTATGTTATCAGTAAGGCTTCAGATCAACAGTAGGCTATTACTATTAAGTTTTGAGGTAGTTAAGAGTTATACATGAGCTGGGCTCGGTAGCTCAGCCTATAATCCCGTGCTTTGGGAGGCTGAGGTGAGTGGATTGCCTGAGTCCGCGGGTTTGAGATCCACCTGGGCAACTTGGTGTGACCTCATCTCTACAATAAATCAAAAAAAAAAAAAAAAAAATTAGCCAGGCGTGGTAGCGTGCGCCTGTAGTTCCAGCTACTTGGAAGGCTGAGGCAGAAGGATCGCTGGAGCCCAGCAGGTAGAGGCCACTGCACTCCAGTCTGGGTGACAGAGTGAGACTCCAACTCAAAAAAAAAAAAGAGTTATACATGAATTTTCAGCTGTGTGGGGGTCAGCACCCCTAACATCCGTGTCTTCAATTTTTTGCAGTTTGATATACCACTCATACTGTGGCTTTTTTTTTTATAGGGTTTGGATTTATTTTCTTCTTTCTTTTTGGTGTTTATCCTGCTTGATGTTCTCTGAGTTTCTTGATCTGTGGTTTGGTATCTGTCATTAATTTGAAAAATTCTTGGTCTATTATTACCCCAAATATTTTTTATGTTTTATTCTCTCTTCTCCCTGCGTTACTCAACTTAAACATGTTATGTTTTTGGATATTCTGGGTTTTTGTGTTTTGTGCCTTTCTCTGTTTTTTTTTTCTTTGTATTTCAGTTTGAGAATTTTCAGTTGAGATATTTTGACACTCACTGATTCTTCCTTTGCCCATGACCAGTCTATTAATGAGCCCATTGAATGCATTCTTTACTTCTGTTAGAGTTTTTATTTTTATAA
The DNA here is from genome assembly GCF_000164805.1 of Carlito syrichta. Classification (NCBI taxonomy): domain Eukaryota; kingdom Metazoa; phylum Chordata; class Mammalia; order Primates; family Tarsiidae; genus Carlito; species Carlito syrichta. Next base: position 619,838 of record NW_007258975.1, on the reverse strand, counting down.
TTGCTTTTTGATTCTTTCTTATAGCTTCTGTCTCTCTGCTTGCATTACCTGAACATTATGTGTTCTTGCATGTTGTCTGTTTATTTCATTAGAGTCTGTAGTGTATTAATTATTTATATTCCCTGTCTGATAATTCCAACATCTGTGTAATTATGATTCTAATTCTTGCTTTACTTGTTCAGACTCTATTTTTCTTGTCTTTTTAGTATGTCTCATATGTTCTGTTGAAAGCCAGACATAATGCAATCAGTTACAAGAACTGAGATAAATTCCTTTGTTGTGTGGTTTCATATTCATTTAGTTAGGAGTTGGGGTGTTTTGATGTTTTCTATAGCTGTAGGTGCCAGATGCTTTAAATTCCCGTGGTGCCTTTGTTTTTGTCCCCATGTTGTCTTTGCATTCCCTAGAAATTTCTCCTTAAATAGAGTCTGAGCCTTGCAGCTCTTCCAGCTATAATATACTCTTATTGTTTTGGAGCACTGGGGATATAGTGGTAAGGTATTGGGAAGGCTGAGTTTTATAATCTTATTATTAAATCTCAGTCATTTGGTGGGCAGCTCTTGAGCTGTGACACTGACACTCAGAAGTGTCCCTTAGATTCCTTTTTCCTTTTTAGGTATAACAGAAAGGCCAGAAGGGGCTAGAGTTAGGTAAAGGACCTTCTCCATAGGTGAGATAAGACTCTGGTAAAGTATTTTCCCCTGGTGAATGGGCCTTCTTATGGAGAATGCTCAGTATATTACAGAATGGTTATTTCCTTCTTCTGTCAGAGCCCCAAGGTTGGTTTCTTCCTTCCTTCTTTCCCTCCTTCTTTCCTTCCTTCCTTCTGGTTGATTGGTTGGATTTTTTGTTTGTTTGTTTGTTTGACTCTTCAGTGTGAAGACTTAGTAAGATTTCTGGAGGTAAAACTCATGAAACCGCAACACTCAGAAATTTTTTATTCACATTAGTTCCAGAGATATCTCTCTGCTGTCAAAGGGTTCATTGATTTATATCACACATACTCAGAACAATATATTTTTTCATGAAATATAACATAATAATAAGAACAATATCTCATCATACTCACAAAGTCCACCCACACTCAAAGGGGAGAGGTTTTACAAGGGTGCGAATTAGTGAGGATAACATTAGAGTTCTGTGTCTGCCATAATGTCATTTTGGGAACCTAAATTAATAGTAGGATTTAAGATCAATTGAAGTGCACAATGAATGCCCATTTTATTATTACTCCACTGGAATAGTAGCCAGAGATCTAGGAGTTAAAAGTCATCTTTCTAAGTTTCAATTTCCCCTTCAGTAACTTACTTAATTCAACACATTTCTTTCAAGAGTTTGTAACAATAATGTTTATCATAGTGCCAACTGTGTAGTATTCACAAATTGTAGCTATACCTGAATTATCACAGTAGCTTTGGTTTTCTGTGTGGCAGACCTTAAACTCTGGCAACAAGAAAGAAAACTGCTAGTGTTTTAATGCACAAGAGAGTAATAAAAGCATTTATATTATAAATGAAAAAGTGCATACTTGTATATTAAAGTTTTTGAAACCAGCTTACAATTGTAAAACAAATAGGATTGACCTGCGGCTTCCTCCTAACAAAACGAACATCCTCTTTGAAGTTCTAGGTACATTTGATGGGTCAAGGGTTCAAAGCATTATCAGAACAGAGAAAATAATTTTTTCAACTGATAGGAAGTTATATTCTTTATAGAAATACATAGAAAAAATAATCTGAAAGAATAATCAGGAAATTACAGAAAAGATATTTCTTAACAAATAATGCAACTGATAATGGGGTGGGTGGAAGAGATGACTATTTTCATAAGCTACTAAAGCATATAAAAATAGAGTGTCATATTAGCATCACATTTGGAGACAGAGCCATGAAATTGATTGGTAAGCCCTAAAATAGGCTGTTTTTATATTTTTTTAAAAAGGGATTTATACAATATCTGTCTGGAAGAGAAGAAGAATTTGTGAGCTGATGCAGTTGATTGTTTGGAAGAAAAATCAACTTATATCTTCACCTTACATAATACATTAATATAAATCCTAACTTTATTTAAATAACGTATTCCTACTATTTATAACATCAGCAACAATCACTATTATTAGGGAAATACTGAGTCCTCAAACCTCTGAGAGGTTTCTTTGGTTTGTAACAGACATTGCTCCATGTTTCTCAGGTGGCTTATGGTAAGTCTATCAAAAGTCTTGTGCTCCATGCCTTTCTCCCTCTTTCCTGTAGGTCGACACAAGGCCATAATCTTAGATAAGTGTTTCTACCCTACAGGCTCATATTTCTTCCAGGGGTGGGCCTGGGAGGAGTATATTCCAAAGTGAATCTGGCAGAAAGAACTAGAAGACTCTTTTGACTTTCACCCCAAGCCATATCCTCCAATAGAGTGCTATCACTAGTTAAGCTTCTATTTTGGTCTCATCTTCATGTCTTCTGTGGCTTTCTTCTGACACTGAACTAGAGCTGAGTAAAGTAAAAGTCTACCATTTATTAGACTTCTCAATGTCCAACAGTAGCCATTTGCTAAAACAAGCTATTTTTGAGTTACTTATTTTATCAATTTCTTCCCATGAACTTCAGTGACCAATATTAATTGCCCCATTTTATAGAAGAGTATGTAGAAACTAAAAGTCTTTAAGTAATTGCTAATGGCCATATAAGTACTCCATGTAAAAAAAGGGAAAAGTAAAAATTAGATAAAATAGAAATCATTATTATCAAGTATCTGAAGGAAGGATAATTTTCTGAGTTTAAATGCAATAAAAGTATCTCCCCACTATTATAACACTTGTAACCACTGTAATAAGGTTAGAAAAGATAAAAAGCATATATAATTTGGAAAGGGAAAAAATGAAACTTCCGATTTGCAGATGATATTGTCTATGTAGAAAATCCCAATAAATCTATTTTTTTAAAAAGAAAAACTTCTAGAACTAATAAGTGACTTCAGCAAGGTCACAGGATAGGTCAATACACAAAAATTAATTGCATTACTATATGTTAACAATGAACGTGTGGAAACTGAAATTAGAAATGCAATTCTATTTAAAATCATATAAAATAAAATACGTATGTGTTAAGTAATTGACTTATGAGATTGTGGAGGCTTAGTGAGTTTAAATATGAAGGGGCATGCTGGAGACTAAGGAGAGAATTGCAGTTTAAGTCTAAAGGCAGTCTGCTGGAAAGCCAGGACAAGCCAACTTGCAGATAGTCCAAAGCTGTCTGCTGGAAAATTTCCTCTTGCTCAAAGAGGACTTTAACTATTCAGGCCTTTAATTAATTCGATGAGACCTATCCATATTATGAAGGGCAATCTGCTTCACTCAAGTCCATGGATTTAAATGTAAATCTCATTCAAAAACACTCTCACAGAAATATCCGGAATAATGTTTGACCAAATATCTAGTTACCCCGACCCAGGTAAGCTGACATCTAGAATTAATTATCTGACCTACTCTGTTCATGGATTGGAAGACTCAACATAGTGAAAAGACATCAGTCTTCTCAAACTGATGTATAGGTTCAATGCCATGCCCATCAAGTTCCAGCAAGGCTTCCTGTAGATAAACTTATTTTCATAGATAAACTTATTTTAAACCTTGTATGGATAGGCACAGCCCTAGAACAGCTAAAACAATCTTGACAAAAAAGGATAAAGAAAGAGTCACTTGATAGTAAAGTTTACTATGTAGCTATAGCAGTGAAGATAGTGTGTATTGGTGGCGAGATAGGCACATAGATCAATGGAACAGAATAAAGAAACTAGAAAGTGGTTCATGCAAAAAGGCTCAACTGATTTTTAGTTAAGGTGAATAAATTCAATGACTGAAGGATTGTTTTTTTCAACCAATGATGTTGAAGCAATTGAAAATACATCAGCAAAAAAATTGAACCTCAACCTAAACCTCACACTTTATACAAAAATTAACTCAAAAGAGATTATACACTTAAATGTAAATGTAAAACTATTAAACATTTAGAAAAATACATATGGAAAAATTTTCAGATCTAAGGCTAGACAAAGAGTTCTTAGAACTGACACCAAAGACACAATGCATAAAATAAAAAAAAATTGGTAAGAATAAGAAGATATTTTATCAAAGGGGATGTACAATAGAAAATTGAATAGCACTTGAAAAGCTGTTCAACATCAATAGCCATCAAGAAAATGCTAATTAAAACTGCGACTTGTGCACCTATCACAATGTTGAAATAATAAAATAGTTACAACACTGAATGCTAAAGAGGATGCAGAGAAAACGGATCATTCATACATTGCTTGTGGGACTGTAAAGTGATGTAGTCACTCTGAAGAGCAGTTTGGCAGTTTTCAATAAAATTAAGCATGCATCACACCCATTAAGATGACTATTGTTGCCTGAGCCCGTGGGTTCGAGACCCGCCTGGGCAGCGAGACCTCATCTCGACAATAAATCAAAAAATCAGCCGGGCATGGTAGCTCATGCCTGTAATTCCGGCTACTTGGAAGGCTGAGGCAGAAGGATCGCCGGAGTCCAGCAGGTCGAGGCTGCGGTGGCCAGGAGCGGCCACTGCACTCCAGTCTGGGTGACGGAGTGAGACTCCAATTCAAAAAAAAAAAAAAAGTAAGTGTTGGAGAGGATGTGGAGAAATTGGAACGCTTGTGCATTGCTGATGGGAATGTAAAATGGTGCAGTTACTCTAGAAAACAGTATGGAGTTTTCCCCAAAAATCAAACATAGAATTGACATTATATTAGACATAGAAATGCATAGGATATAGAAATTCCACTTCTGAGTACATAACCTCAAAAATTGAAAGTAGGGCCTTAGACAGATACTTGTACACCCATGTTCAGAGCAGCACTCGTCACAATAACCAAATGGTGGAGGAAATTCAAGTGTCCAACAACAGGTGAAGGGATAAACAAGTTGTGGTATATAGCCTACAACAGAATTTATCCAATTTTAGAAAAGAGTGAAATTCTGACACAAGTCACAGCATGGATGAATCTTGAAAACATTACACTAAATGAAAAGAGCCAGACACAAAAGGACAGATACTATATGACTGCGGTTTTTTGATGCCCCTAGAATAGTTAAATGTGTAAAGACTGAAAATAGAATAGTGATTATCGGGGCCTCAGGGGGAGGGAGAAGAATGGAAGTTAATATTTTATGGGTACATTGTTTCATTTTGGGATGTTGAAAAGTTCTCAGATAGGGTTGACAGTTACACAATAATGTGAATGCACTAATATCACTGAATCATACACTTAAAAATGACCAAAATAATCAATTTTATGCATATTTTATCACAAAACAAAAACTAAATATGCAACCACCATATGACCCAGCAACTCTACTGTTGGATATTTATCCCAGAGAAATTAGAACTCCTGTTCAGACAAAATGTTATATACAAATGTTCCTTTCTGTTTTACTTGTAATAGCCAAAATCTGGAATTAGTTCAGATGTCCTTCAACTGGTGACTTGCTAAACAATCTGCTGTACATGCTTACCATAGAATAGTACTCAACAATAAAAAGAAACCATTTAGAAGGCCCTCTAAGGAAGTGTGTCAAGTGAAGGAAAGCCAGTTCCAAAAGGTTACTACATATAAAGTTTCCATTTATATGACATTTTTAAAATAACACATTTTTAGAAAGAAAGAACAAATTAGTGGTTGACAGAGGAAGAAAGGGTAGCAGGAGGGAAATGGGAGTGGTTATCAAAGAGCAACAGAAGGGATTTTTGTGGTGATGGAACTGTTCTTATATCTTGACTGAAAACAGGAACCAACACATGTGACAGAATCATGTATCACTAAATACGTATACACACTTCATACACAGAAGTGCGGATAAGCAAAATTGGAGAAATCTGAACAAGATCAGTGGATGCTATCAATATCAACATTGTAGTGTGTTATCTTTTCTTTGTTTGTTTGTTTGTTTGTTGTACAAAATGCTACCATTGGAGAAAACTTGGTAAAAGACTCCTAGGATCTCTGTATTATTTCCTACAACTGCATGTGAATCTGCAATGATCTCAATAAAAACTTCAATTAAAAAAAGCAATAGATCCAATACACAAAATAGATCCAATTGATAGGAATATATAAAATGTTTAAAAATCTGTGCACCGACCGGGCTCGGTGACTCAGCCTATAATCCCGCACCTTGGGAGGCTGAGGTGAGTGGATTGCCTGACCCTGCGGGTTCAAGACCCACCTGGGCAACTTGGCGAGACCCCATCTCTACAATAAATCAAAAAATTAGCCAGGCGTGGTAGCGCACACCTGTAGTTCCAGCTACTTGGAAGGCTGAGACAGAAGGATCGCCAGAACCTAGCAGGTCGAGGCTACTGTGGCCAGGAGCGGCCACTGCACTCCAGTCTGGACGACAGAGTGAGACTCCAACTCAAAAATAAAATAAAATAAAATAAAAATTTGTGCATAAAAAATTGCCAAAATTTTAATGCAAAAATAAACAGAAAAATATTTCAATAACAAATATTACAGCAAAGTGTTAATGTCTGCAGTATACAATGAGCCTATACCCAGGACATCGCCAATGGATAAGCAGAAGATGTGAGATAAAAAATTTGCCTTAGCAGTGATCTCAACATGTTGCCAGTGGACCCCTGAAAGTCCCCAAGATATTCTGTGTTGACATTAGACAAAAACAATGGTGATAAAACTGCTGATGCCTTGGCATGAACCCAACAATGGCACCAAACTGGTAATCATATTTTTTCACTGCTATGCATTTGTGACAACCTGAACCAAAAAAAAAATAAAGCAAAACAAAAAAGCTGATTTTATTGAGGAATGTCCTTTATGAAATAGTAAAAGTTACGTTGTGAATTTTATTAAATCTTGGTCCTTGAAGACATTGAATACTCTATGTGGCAAAATGAGAAGCATGCAAGAAACATTTTTGCTGACTACTGAAGCGTAAATATTTCTCAAGAAGCAATCTCTTTGTGATTGAATTGCAAACTGAATTAACCATTTTTTTCATAGAACAACATTTTTATTTAAAAATAATTGACAAATACATTATGTTTATTTGGCAGACATTTTCTGGAAACTGCAGCAGTTGAGACTGTTACTTAAGAAAAACAATTGTATTTGTTGTCAGTGAGAAAATTTGGGCTTTCAAGCAAAAATTACAATATTGGAAAATAGTTACTATCATGAGATTGACAGCTTTCCGGTTCTTCAAGACTTTTATGAAGAGATTGATTGGTAGTGATATTAACAAATGCGAGGTTTTGACATTGTTAATGAAATGTGATAACATTTAGAAGATCTGTATAACTTAGTAAACAAATGTTTTCTACATGACTAAGTCATGATATTTTAAAAACACTGAATTAGGAACATAATGAATTTTAATTAAAAAAGAACACTAACATTTTGCTGATATTGTTTTATATTCTGTTTGGAAAATAACCTTTGAGAAACTACTGCCTGTTAAGTTTTTGGTGTAGCATTAAAAAAAATCTACAATTTTCAGAAAAGCCTGTTAAAATATCCCTCCTTTTCTAACTACTATCTGTGAAAAAGTGAATTTTCTTCATATAGTTAAACCAAAGCAATACATTGCAACAGAATGAATACCAAAGCAGATATGAGAATCCTATTAAGTATATTAAAGACATTTGTAAAAATGTAAAACAATACCACTCTTCTAAAAAAAATTTTTTTGGTTTTAGAAACCATTACTTTACATACAAATGTTATTTACAATAACATGGAATGTTTATTATTTTTAATGAATTAATAAGTTCATTTTTAAAAGCTTTGTAGTTTTAATGCATAATATGTCAAAATATAAAAATATGACCCATGTAAACAAGAGATCTGAGGCTCTCAAATTTAAGAGTGTAAAAGAATTCTGTAACCAAAAAGTTGAGCACTGCTATACCATAGGAAATATCACTGGTTAGAATAACAAGGGAAAAATGCTCAATCTTATTTGCAATCAAAGAAATGTAAGTTAAAATAATATTTTTTATGTGTAGGAAAAGCAAATTTTACATGCTGGTACCCAAGGTAGGTGAAAATATGATAATATAAATATACGCAGAGAGTACTGGTGGAAAAGTCAGTTCCACATGTTTAGGGGGAAGGCAGGGGTAAATTGGAAATATCAACAGCCTTAGAAATATTTGGTCTGGTATTTATCTTTTTTAAGTATCTAAGGGAGGAAATGTATTTCAGGAAAATAGAGCTGTCTACAAAGATGTTCACTGGCATTTACTTATGCATAAAACAATTTGAATATTGGGGGAAAAAGAAGGTGGCTTAAAAAATTAGAATATTACTACTTAGTAAAGTTTTATGTGACTCTTGAAATTATGCTTGTGTTGTTTAATCTTAAGAATAAGGTATACATGTTTGAATAGTAATATAAGAAATACCCATATAACTATAAGTTCAAAACAAGAGCAGATGGACATACACTGTAATATTAGTTCCTTTTCTCTCTCAGTATTTTCCTCATCTTTTATAATAGCTGTATTTTTGTTTATAATTGATTTTAAAATTAATCTTAATGCAAAATATGCAGTATTTCCCTATCCCTGCATGTATTACACCTTCTTTCCTTTATGCCTTCCCCAATGCACTGCCTTTTCTCTCTGTAGAGAGTTCTGTGAGGGCAAAGTCAATAGGAAGTGCCCTCAGATTTATATGTAAGGTGTCCACACATTGATTTTGCCCCAGACAGTTTAAGTTTTTATATGTTTTTCCAACATAGTTATTAGTTTAGGTTTCATTGTTTGGATGATAAATTAAGGCCTTCTATAGAATTACTGAGATCCAAGTCTTCCAACCTTTCATCATTTTCTTCCTTCAAATCATCTGAAGTGACCTATTCCATAATTCCCTGACATTGAAGCCAATATGCCTTGAATTCTGTCCTTTTAAGCACAAAGAGTTTAAAGGAGTGAGTCTTTCTTCATCTCTTTAGCCTCTCTAAACCCTAAGTAGTCAAAGGGTTTCTGAGTCGTCCTCCAGGATGGGTGGGAGGAGCTTCAAACTGAAGCCAGAGAACCTCTTAGGTCGAGCTGACTTGAATGTAGTCCAGGAACTACATATTTTTGTGTATTTCTTGAACCACGCATTCACCAACTTAATCTTCTATATTCTTACGAAGCTGGTGTAGGGTATCAGATTGTCTTGACATTTGTTAATACCCCTTAGACAAAGTTTATCTTCATAAACTGGTTCTTGTTTGTTGGAGAGGAGAGGGGAGAGATAGCCTAAGTCTTGATACAAGAAGATATACTCTACTGTGATCAAGAGAACAACAAGCACATTATAACTGTTTTGTTGTTATTGTTATAGGGCGCTCTTGAGAACACCATGCTGATGAAGCCTGGAAATGCCTGTCATTGAGTTTTACTGATTTCTCCTTCTCCTGGGAGACAGATGGAATTAACACTTTAAATCAAAGTTCAAGGTCTGTGTGCCTCTTCTCAGAGAGCAATTGAGCATCCACCTCAGGAGACATTTGTATTATCCTTAGATTCTCTATTAAGAGCCCTTCTTTAAGAGTTGAACTTGATCTCTTCCCCGCTATAAAACCGCATTGCAGTAGCCCCCCTTAAATAAAGTCCTCCTCACTATCAAAGGGGGAAAAAAGAGTCTTTCTTTATATAGAAATCATGCATTTTGAGTTATTTAAAATTTGGGGGAAAAAAATCTTCCCTTCAATGTTTAAAATGAGAAAAGAAGCAAAAAGTTAGTACACTACCTCTGAAATGGGAGCTACCGCATCCTGTGGAAACTGCACTGAGTTTGGCCAACACCTTTCCCACTTGGTCCCAATCCTGGAGTGGAATCACTAGCTCTGGGACAATTTTAGCACAGAAAGAGGAATGGAACAAATGCTGATATTATCCAGATTTTTTTAGAATATTATTTTACAGGAAATAAAAGGGCAGTAAAACCATTTAGTTATGTCTTTGTCTCTTACCTTCTGAAATTTCCATATCAATGTGAAAAAGACAAATCAAAGTATGCTTTGGCATAGAGGGAGAGGCATGCAAAAAATTAGTAAATTCACTAAATATTGTGGAATGATGAATGAGTGAATGTTGCTTCATGTTCCTTGCAAAATCACCAGAAATAAATTCATAAGAAGTTACCTTAATATGGGTTTGATGTCTTCTTTTACAATAATGAGAAAATTGAGATATATTTCCTTGTGACCTAAAAACATTAATAATAATACATTATTATTAAGCTATGTGAAAAATATTTTTTAGAAAAAAGAAGCAATTATTAACAAATGTATTAATTAGAGTCGTGTTTGAAAGTGTTCATTCAAAAAAATTTTTTTGAGCGTGGCATAGCTTTTGCCTCTTCGCTTCTCTCTCCTTCTCCCCTCCCCCCAACCCCATGTTTGCTCTTGGAATACATCCAGCACTATGAAGAGTCCCAGCAACCACAAGTAGAGACCACACATAAATATGTGCTAGTCACATAACTGCTGGTGTGTGGTGAACACCAGTGAGCTTCAGATGACTCCAGTTCCCGCGTTGAAGTCACCCAGCTTTGAGGTGCTGCGGATCAAATCCAAGCTGTGCCCCTGTTTGTACCTTGTCCAAATACAAGTGAGGAAAACACGTGTTGTCCTTGTTTTAAGATAACATCATATTTTGGAGTGGTTTATTACAAAAATGGGAACACACTATGTAACTCTAAATCCAAGATAATAGATTAATTTGTTCTATCGTTAGGATAGAAGGCATATATTTTCCATTACTTTGTCCTCTCTGCCTGAGAGGATATGCAGTTTTAGCTTTCTCTTTTCACACACACTCTCTTTTTCTTACACACACACACACACACACACACACACACACAGAGGTTCTTAGCTTTGAGTTACTTAAAGCCTGGATCAAAGCAAACTCTGAGATCTGCCACAAAAGAATTAGCTGTATATGATTTGTTCCAGTTCCAGTAACAGCTAGCCCAACAATATGAATAGGCTTCCCAGCTCAAGCTATAAGTTGATGACTTATAGCAAAAGAACACATCTGGAGATGACACAGCTGACTGTGCATGATAGTAGGCTTATCAGGACAGTGAGATGGCATTTCCAGAAAACATTAGCATCCTGTTATGACTCACTGTGTCCTCAGGCATGAGCAAGGCACAGTGCCTGTTCCCCTAGCTGTAGAATATTCGAGGCATTTTTGTCCCTACTCTGCAGCATTGAAAGAACAGATGACTAAGCAAGACGAGTGATGAGTAAAGTGGATTCTTCTGGCTACATTGAGGAGGTCACTAGTTACAATGATATAAACATTTAATTATCTTTATTTTTATTTGATGGTTCTCAGTTTAAAGCAACACATATTTATTCAGTCCTTCTCCTGTGTAAAGCACTGTACTACATACTTGGGTTACCATCCTGAACAAGGTACAATCTCTGGCCCACAGGAAGCTTGTATCTGGTGAGGAAGCAGATAACTATGCAGACAATTTCCATATGGATGAAATGCATGAAATAAAAGCTACAATGGGGTGACACACAGAGGTCTGTGAGATCCCAGAATAGAGGCCCATAAACTAATTTGAAGACAGCTGGTTTCCAGCAAGACTTTGTGGAGAAAGTGTGATCCTAATCCATACCTGAAAGAAGAGTGGTAGGTTACAGGGAAGACAGATGGGAATATGTTTGAATGTTGGGTGTGGGGCAAGGTAGGGGTGAGCTGGAGGGAGCTTCTTCATGCAAAGGGAGCAGGGTGTCCAAGTGCTCAAAAGCAAGAACTGTAGCACCACTAGGGAACTAAACGCTATTTTCCCCTTGTTTGGTTGGTTGTCTTTAAAAACAATTAGCTATAGGATGAAGGGGCATGCTAAGAGAGGAGATTAGAACTGTGAGCCCATCTTATCATGAAACAACAAGGAGTTTCCAATGGAGGTCATTGAGGAAAGCTAACCAGGGAGTAATATAATCATATTTGTGCTTTAAGAAAACCAAACAAACAACAAACCACCCTGGTCGTACCACAGAAACTACATTAGAAGGGGCTAGACCCAACAAACAGAGTTACTGTTCACACTCTGCTAAGGAAAGAGGAGGGCTGCCTTTGATTATTCCTTCAGTGTGACTCCTCCAGGTCCTGGGCCAAGGGTGAGGGTGGCTTTTATGTTCTATGCCATGGTAGTTCTTCTCTGCCTGTGTCCAAAGACATCATTCCACCCTTCTTCAGCTTGTCAACCCAGCTGTCTGCCCAGGACTCCAGCCCCAGGTTTATATATATATATAAAAACTATAGTCATTTTCTACTGTGATTCTATATGACTAACACTTTCACAAATAACTTTAGAAACATCAGAAGTTAATATGCCACATACTTGAAGTCTATTTATAACACTGATATTTAATTGACTCATTTCTTTTGTGTTTCTTACAACTGCTAAATTAAGAAATGGCTGACTTGGATGTTTCTGAAGATGGACTCGCAGCAGGAACTGTTGAGTTGAGTGAGTGTGAGTCATGAGCGCAGTGTTTCTGTGATGGAATTCAGGATGAACTTGACGGTCGGTAAGGCCAAGTCAGGAGAGGACCCCAGAGGAGTCACTTTTCTGTAGTGACTGGAAACAATGACAATAGGCAATTTGTTTAGGTGGCTGAAAAATGTTATTCAGATTCTATAAAGCCAACATATGGGATTCTTTATGAGAAAATGAACTTCTGTATGTCTATATACATAATCACACAAAGTCTAATGTCACTTAGTCTGCTCCGCTTAATGTCAGATTGAAATCATGTACATTCCACAAAGAGCATAATTTTTTAAGGTGGTAGAAAGTGGAAGAGTTAGGAATGTATCCTCTCAAGTTCAGCATATTTCTATTTGCCATTGCCATGGAGATAAGTCAGTCTCTCACCGTATCAATCCCCATGGAAATATCAGAATATCAACAATAGTACTTATGCAGAGAGTTGTTCTCAATAGATGCCAGCAGTTGTTAGACTGTAGTACCCGCCTATTGCAATGCACTGAACACAAATAGAAGGAAATGTAACCCACGGGTTTGGTTGCTCTTCCTGAACTAGAAATCTGCCTTGACCATATGTAATGCCTAACTAGGTGTAGGTCATTCAATATGCTAATTAATTTCTCTAACTGTCAGGTGTCTGTTTCATAAGGTAGTTTTGAAGATCAAATTAGATAACACATATAAATTATTTACTTAGCACAGTGCCTGGCCCATAATGAGTAGTTGAATAATGTCAGTTATGCTGAATAGTTTCAAATGCTACAAAGAATTTGGAAAAGTAAAGACAGAGAGTAGGTTTTTGGACTAAGCACATGCACACACACACACACACACACACACACACACACACACACACACACACACACACAAAAGTCTGATTCTTTTTTTAACACATGTCCATTGCTTGAATGTCATGCATGGGCTTAGTAATGGGATCACAACCTCTGCAATCTGACAGGGATGGAGAATGAGTGAGAAGGAAATCTCCAGTGTGATAAGTTTAGCCACAGCAGACATGTCAACTTCAATGGTTCACGTTTACTGTGCTATGTGATTTATACACACAGATTCCTTTAATCCTCACAACCCTCACATGAGGTAGACAGGGGTAAGAATTCTTGCTTTGTGGTGCTTGAATTTCAAATAATATTTGAATCATCATTCAGTAAAAAAACACAGCAAATACAAAATTAGATATGAACACAACTACTCATTAGAATGAAAAACCACTACTAATTACACATTTAAAAAAGGATGATTAACACTACAAACATCACAAAAGTAACATCATAACATTATTAAATGATTGTCAGATAAACATATACAACACTTTTTCACATAAATTTTTGGCTTCATAGTCTTTGATGACTTCTTAATGTAACAATACTTTTATACAGAGTGTAAAATTTCAAAAGTGGACCTCATTATCACTCCTACCAATATTCTCATCTTTGTCATGTATCTTTGTAGTGTCCTCCCACTTTGATTTTGAGTTAGCTATGTAACTGGATTTGGTTAATGGGGGGATGTTAACAAATTTGAAGCAAGTTAAGGTTTGAAAAGTGCTTACACAGTTGGGCTGCTTCTCTCTTGCCCTTCTGCTTTTGCAGTGAGAACATGTTTCCACCAGCTTAGAAAGGGTGTAGAGCAAGCTCTGTCACCCTGGTTGTCAGCTGAAGCCAGGCTAGATCAGCCTACCATGAACTAGTCCCACACATAGGAGAGACCAAGCTAGGATCAAGAGAGCCATTTAGTCAACTTCCATCTGATTCCATTCACATAAGCAGTCATGCTTATTGTTGGATGCCACTGGGGTGTTGTAGTTGATTGTTGCATAACAAAGTTGAGGCAACAGACAGCTGATGCAGAAAGTTTATCAAACAGAGTTTATAACATAGTTTATCAAAAACATTTTTAATTATGGTTGATTTCGAAAAATTTCTTTTAACTTTGCTTCTCATTATTGGTAATGTCAACAATGGTTTAGTAATGCCATTATTTGTTAACTGATCATTTTTCCTGACAGCATAACTTGTAATTGTTGTCAAATTTGGGGAAAACGTTATCAGGTTTCTTGAATATTTGTCACAGATAAAACTATTATTTAGTGCTGTTATAGGTGTGCGTCCTACAAACACAGGAACTAAGTTAAGATTTATCTTGCACAATTTTTATCAAAGTAGAGTCAAAAGTCCATGGTGCATTCATACTTTTAATTGCTGCATTACTGAATATGTTCCTGATAACTAATACCTTCCATCTGAGTAGATTCCTAGGAGATCTGAATTCTGTTTTTGTTTTGTTTTTTTAACACACCTGGTTGGAAGAATTTTACACAAACTATCTTCTGACTTTTTACATTTTGTGCTTTAGTTTTCCTTCTGTATTCATGTATGTCTGATGCTAGACTCTATAGGACATGTTTTAGGTCTGCCATGACCACTGGTCCTGCATCTGCATTTCATGACACCTGGTGAGTTGTCATATGGGACAGTAAGGATATTCCTGTCATCATTACTTTTATGTGGGGACATTCAGCAAAATTTAATTTCACATGAAAGTGATTGTGAAGCATATAAATATATCTTTTTATACTCAAATTAATTGTATTACCAACTACTACTATTATAGCTGGACCCCAAAAATAACTTTGGCCAGTCAATAAAGGCCACCATCCAATGAAGGTGAATCGCAACAGAGGAAAACAGACAGCAAAAAATATCTTATTTTTGTAAAATATTTTAAAAAGGCAACTTTAATCAGGGGATCTTTCTTTTCAGCTCCTTGGCTGGCCTCCCACCCCAGGACCCCCAATCTATAATTTAGAGAGGCTATGTTATTTGTTCCAGATACCAGAATTGGCAAGAGGAAACAGACACATTTCAATAGACACATTTCTTGGGCCCCTCCACCTAGAGCTTTGAAGGAGTCCAAGTAAGTGAAGTCCTAAAGCTTGAGCTTCATTTGGTGCTACTAATTTCCTCCTTTATAGTTTAGAGAGGTTAAGTAGTTTGTTCCAAATACCAGAACTGGCAAGAGGAAAAACTGAAGCTCAATGTTAAGCTGTCTAAATTCAGGGCGCAAACATTTTAACCACCCTAGCATGCTGACTCTTTCAGCAGTAGATGACAATGTGGAAGAAACAAGAGGTGTTTAGAAGAGACAATTAGCCAAGTTGTTAAGTTCATAAACAACGAGGAAGACCTGGAGTTTAAGCTAGGCCATTCTTCAACAGGGATTCACCACTCTACAACAGGAGACTGGAAAACCAGCAGAACGTGGAAGTCAGGTAGGCAAAGGAGGTGGCCCTGGGGTAGGAGCTCTGCCAAGGAGCTGAAAAGAAAGGACCCTCTGACTAAAGTTGGGTTGAGTGGATAAGGAAATTACAGATTTTAGTGATGGAGTGGCATTTATAAGATCTTAAACGTCACATGATGGTGAGTTAAGTCTGGAGTAAATTTGAAATATAAGTTTAGAGTTAAGAAGAAACTTGTTTTGTGGTTTCAAAGACTAGAAAGCTGAAAAGACGAAAGAAAAACTTCAGGCAGAGTATTAGAGACCTAACAGGGAGAAGAAAGAAATTTATTACCTCTTGCTCAAAATCTTCCATTATTTGAAAACTATTATAAAATTCGCTTCAAACAACTCTGTCCACCCAAAGTAAACTTTCAGGCCTTCATCAATGGCCCTTCCCTCTCTAATAGTTACTTTTGTCTTCTGAATATTCCTTAGATTGTTATCAGTTTCAATTATACTATCTCCAAAAGAGCTTATTTTACAGC
This sequence comes from Carlito syrichta, assembly GCF_000164805.1. Taxonomy (NCBI): domain Eukaryota; kingdom Metazoa; phylum Chordata; class Mammalia; order Primates; family Tarsiidae; genus Carlito; species Carlito syrichta. The sequence goes on along the minus strand of NW_007258975.1, from coordinate 603,519 downwards.
TTTCTAATAATCTGGCTGAGGTTAGAAATGAAGAACTCTATTCCCATTATTAAACCACAGTAGGGTGTTTACATCTATGATCCTGTAGGGGGCATTACCCCCACTTGTATCAAAAGCAGACTTTGCTATATGCAAGGATTCTAGAGTGAGCTGATTCGCATATCCAAAGCAATACCACCATGAAATTCTTTCCAGAGTTCATAGTTATGTGTTCATGATTATAAACATGAGGTCTAAACCAGATATACTTGTTCCCAAGAGACAAGAGTGAAGACACTCTAGCTCCCCAGTGACAAATGGACTGTGGACTTTTCTCTCGAAATACTTTGCAAGAAAGAGCTCTCTAATCAACTAGAGACATAGATGACAGAGAGAGGTTTATTTTTGTTAGCCATATAATGAAAATGGAGCCTTGTCTTTTCTCCATTTGACTTTCTATTTAGACAGCAATATTTTGTCCTTATCATCTCCAGGATGAAAAAGACCCCTAAGGTAAAATGAAATTGAATATCAGCAGCAATCTAAGTACCTCCCTCAGTCCTTTGGGCCACTTATTGATCTAATGGATTCCATCTTGTAAAGTCAAAGAGAGTTGAGGTTAAAGCTTTTATTTCTGAAATATCAAGAAGTCATTAAACTCATAACACAAATGGCATCAAAGAAAACCCATGATGTTCATGGTGCCCTGGGGACAATTTCAGCTTATGTCTAAGCTTTAAATGTACAGTTTTGCAGAAAAATATAGAGCAGTGAAAGTCAGTAATTTGGAAAGTCCAAATCAAATATCCTTAGAGGGAAATGGCTTGTTAATAATTTTTAATAGAGTTTGGACTGGCTTTATTACATAGAGGCTTACCCAGTGCTGCTTTGAACCATGGAAAGGAACAGATGATCTTGGAGAGGCTATATTCACTGTCTAGTGAGAATAAAATAAAACGAATATGATAGTTAAGAAATTGCTTTTAGAAGAAAAAAATTTCATTGTTTTTATACAAGACTTGCTATTGCAATGTACCTATTTCAAATCATTTTAAAGTTTACAAAGTATGTCACATCTTTAAAATAAAATTAAGTAAATAAAAGAATAAGCTTCAAATTTGTAGTATTCTTATTTCAAGAAAAAGCAGCATTATAATACACAAACCATGCATAAAGGATTAATGAATTCTAACTTTTGATCTTAGCAATTTTCTACCAGCTCAGTGGGTATTCCTGATTGGTCCCTTATTTCTTCATCCTTAATATATTCATACTTAATCCCATCTATAAATAAACCACAAGCCCTCCCAAAATTATGACTATGATACAAACAGCACTGATAAAAATGTATTATTTGATGTAGTTAAGAATTGAATAACACAGTTAAATACAATTCAAAAAAGATTTTTGGTTTAAAATACAATCTGGCTAATAGTTCTTGGCATGCTCTTTAACAAAATCTCATTAAATACTTATGAAATGTGGAAAATAAGAAAACATATAATACAAAAAAACAAGATTGATAAAATCTTGGAGAAATTAAGACAAACTGCTTTATTGTTTATGCCAATTTGTGCCAGGGTGATACAGAAGTCTATTCCATTTTCTAGATGATTCAGTTCTAACACAAAAGGGAAATTTTGGTTAACAGCTATTTTCAGACAGGCAGAATATGGCTGGGCAACATTTTCAATCACATTCTATGAGCTTATTTAGGTCACAAACCCAATGTGATATTTACTGCCTTTTAATGTATTCAAAATAAAATGAAATGAGATTCTGATTATGGTTTTTGGCTTAGCAAAGACATGATTATCTTTCTCAACCCTTCCATATAAAAATTTCTGAAAATTTTACACATTTTTACATTAACCAAGGATAAACCTCAGGTACAAGAACAAAATCAAAACTATATCAAAATATATTCATCTAGCCACCTGTTGATAGACATTTGGGTTGTTTGTAGTTTGGGGTTATTACAAATAAACCTGCTATAAATAGTCATTAAAAATAAAATAAATAAATAAAGTTTACAAAGTTTGCTCATAAACTTAGTCATTTCCATTTGGTGGGTAAGACACATACTATTTCTACAAAGGTACAAAGCTGAGAATTTGTGATGTCAAGTTCACTTACAAAAGGCTACACCGCTGATAAGAAGCAGAGCCTAGACTTGAACTTAGGCTTCTGTCTTTCAGACCAACGATATTCTTATATACTAGTCATATTTTGTATTTTATGTATTTTTATGATCCTTTGATATCTTGGGCTGTGCTACTCTTGAAAAGACCATCCCTTCCATGGCTAGCTAATTCCCATAGAGAGTAAACACCTTGCTTCTCATATGGGAACCAACAAATCTGAAACCCAGACCTCCAACCACCTCCTTTCTTTAACTCTCACACACCAACCAAATGGTTCCCCTGCCCTAAATCATCCCAGGGCAAGGTACTAGTAACTAGGGGCCACCCTACAGCGTGGAGCCAGCTGAAATTATTCAAAAGTTAGCCAATCCTCAACTGCTTGCCTTGCCTTGCTCATTCCTTCCTGCCAAAAATCACAATGAAGTCTTTTGTCCACACTTCCCACTCGTTCCTGCCTCCTGATCAACCGTGGTGCTTCCCCATGTGGCCTGGTATAATGTGGCATGCCCCTTCCTCTTGGAACTGTTAACAACTCTTCCTTCGAAGGCTGTTGCCTCCATGTCTGCTACCTTATCACAACTGACTAAAACCTGATTAAAACAACTTTCAGGTACATTTCAAGACATCTTACCTCATCAATATTATATGCCCTTGATAAACAGTATTAGCCTTGCCCTGTCCCTGAATTCTAAGGGTGAAGCTACTTGTAAGTTCCTCCACAAGTCTCTCTGTGGTGCCAGTCCCAAGCAAATAGTTTTTTTAGGGACCCTGTCCTTGCTTATGTGTTTATTAAGAAATACCTAAAGATTCATTGGCCCTTCTGAGGCTTAATGTTTTATTGATAACCATGTAAAATAATGGGTAGCAGTTACTTATTTTTTTGTTTATTGTCTAACCAGTGCTCTGAAGATCCTTTGTGGTGTCCAAATATCATCTCCTTTTATTTAAATCCAGGAATCATCCTTTCATATTCTTTATTGACAAATGTATGCTATCTGGCTAATTTCATCTCTCTCACCAGAAGCAAATGGTAATAATGCCATTATTACTCACAATGTTATAGATCTTTAGAACCCATTTTTATGGGGAAAATGTAACTCTTCTTGTCTCTGTTGGTGCCCAATACCATTTATTTACTGCAGGCTACATCATTACTTTTAACGATATATGAACCATTATGCTACCCATAAATGTTACCTTCAAGTGACTCTCAAAAAATTTGTTTCTGTTTCTTTGTTAATGAAACCCATAAATCCACATTCTGCCCCATCTAGTCAGGAAAACATGAAAAATAATTTGTTTTATGTTTATGTTGAATTCACCATCCAGAACTGTGTACTAACAATACATCTTTCAGTCATATCTTCTCTGAACTCTTCAGGCCATACTAACTGTAGTCTTAGAATGTTCTCTCTTGCAATGTCGCCTCACTCCTTCCTTAAACACACTGCTGTTGACAAGAAGTATAGGCCAGGGCCAATGAGAGGAGTGAAAAGGGTGGTCCTATTTGTGCAAGAAATGTTCTCCCTCATCTGACATGGTTTAACACAGACCTGAGAGCACAACATCATAATATCAATCAAAGGCCTTGAAGACCTTGAAGGGAAGGACCCTTTGGCATAAGAGTGCCTTGGTACTGAATACTTTCAGATTGGATAGCTGCAACCTGCTCTGGGACACTCAAATCTATGTGGCTTGGAGCCTGCAAGGAAGGTAGAGTGACTACCTTGGGTCCCACACAAGCCAACAGATGCCTCTTGTCACCCCGATCACCCTAGAGTGCTGTAGGCAAGAAGTGGCATCCTGGATGGAACTTGCGTAGGCAAGAGCCACGTCACAGGCCCACACACGCAGCTGTAGGCCGAGCAGCCATAGTGGACTAGAATCCTGAGTTCATTCTGTGTCTTGTAAGAGTCAGTCACCTCACATCAGTGTGCCAGCACCATGCTGTAGCCCAATTTCTTGTAATCCCATGAAAGAAACACATTAATCAACAGAGATCTGCTTCCCAGGCCATCCTTCTAGAACCAAGGCCTGACCTGACAGCCTGGGGATAACCCCACAGACGTAAATCCCAGAGTCATTCAACATCTGATGTTGCCTTGAAAGGGCAAGAAGGTCAAGGAGAGCCCTGAATGGGAAGAAGCAAAGACCAGGGCTCACACAGACCTGGGCTTAGAATATCTACCCTGGCAACTCTGCTGGCTCTATCTAGTCCCAGGCACCAAGAGGATCCTAGAAAAGGTTAAGAAAGGCATTCTAGAACACAGGGCTCCTGCACCCCTGTTGCTTCTTGGTACTTGTTTTGGTCAGCAAGACAATGAAAATCTCCAATATTATGAAGAATAGCCTCACTCTCTGTGCCAAATATCATCCATCTGCTCCCGCCACCCCAATCCATTTCTACCCCCTTTTACCTACTCTGTGTCCTGGAAGGTCTCTGGCCCTTTGATTTCCAACTGGATTTTACCAATGGGGAGCCCTGGTTGGAGAGCAGAAGGACGTAGGCAAACAAAATTAGAAATTATTCCCCACAGTCCCTTCCTTGTGAGGTCACTTTGGCTGTGCTTCTCCATCAAAGGCCACTGCCCCTCTCAGGTAGACCTGGGGTTCTGGCCACCTCTCTCTCAGTGGTACCAACATTTATGCTTTTAGCCCCAGGGGACTACACTATCAGTAGGGATAGCCTTATGTTCTTTGTATTTAATCCTTTAAGAATTATCCTTATTGATCTACTTAGGAATGCAATGCTTTGTGAACAGATAAAGGTGAGAAAAAAGTCAGTAGCTGGAGAGCTTCTGGTAAGTGACCCACAGCCAGTGCCAGCTACCTAGGAGCTCGCGAACAAGCTAATCTCAGGCCCCGCAAGCTAATGGGGCCCCACTTCCTGTCTAAAACAGATGAGCCGTTTGCACAGAGGACCTGGAGGGAGTCCTACAGCCTCACTACTTCGGGCTGCCTCAGGAAGCTCATTTCCTGGTCCTCTTCAGACACCGGTGAAGTTTGGCACAGGGTTACAGCCCTTTATCATGCTTACCCATCTATGAAATAAAGGAGTCAGATTAGGGGATCTTTAAGATTTCCTCTAGCACTCGGTTTGGGGATTTTAGAAGTTGCCGCAGTGGAAATGCCCACTCCCAGGTCCTGTCCGAACATTGCAAGTTCTAGTCTCATCTTACTGTGAGCCTAAATACTTAGAAGTTACAAAACAGCACACACAATTAAATAAAATATGTTCCATATTTTCACCCTGACAATGCTTTAATTATGATAAAATTTAAAAATATGAAAAGCTATAATTTACGAGCAAAATAGCAGAGATGTATGAATTTTAATCATGACTGCACATATGTAAGTATTGTTGATTGACAATATTTGAATAAGCAACAAAAAGAAGAGGTACATAGATTATGAATAATTTTGTATTGCTTCTATATTTTAAAAATATTTCAGTAAAGGAGCTAATTATGTTATCAAAATTTGTCCATAATTTGTGTTCTACTAAGAGGATCTTAATGATTAAATAATAAAGGAAATTTTATTCAAAGTGTACAAATGTCTTAATAGATTTTCTTACATATATAACTTAGAGTGTAAAAAAATCAAAACATTAAAATTATTTTCATACATGTTAAGTTAGTTTTCTTCTAAAAACTCAAAATAATGAGCATTAAAATGTAAAATAATATTAATAACTAACAAACATGCAATTATAAATTATTTCATTTATTTGTTTACAAAATTTTCTTTTATTTTAAAAACAAATAAATTATGATTTGAGCTATGATTCTAGAGCTCAATGTCCATCCATTTGCCAGTGTAATAAGTATTCCTTTCACACAATTCTTTTTAGACCTGACATTTGCAAGTTTAAGATGAGTATAAATTGTTTAATATTCCAAACTGTTACTCACTAGCCATATGCAACTGTTGTGAAGACCATGCTAATTTGCAGATACCTCCAGAAGAACAAAGAATAACATAAAGACTAAAAAGAAAATGGACACTCTGCACTACCAAGAAACAATACTTTATTACTCACAGTATCTGACACCTGGTTGGGCACAATAAATTGTAATTTTTATTAGTAGTAGCAGCATAGTTATGAGTAGCAATTGTGGTAATAATTCTATTTATTTTTTATTTTATGGTTCTCTGATTATTCCTTGGCTCTGTGTTGCAGAATTATTTGGGGACTTATTTAATGATGGTCTATATAAATTGTCAGCCTCTATTTCTCCTTTGTTTTGAGAAAATTAAGTCCTAATTCTAATCCAGTTAAAAGACCAAAGAATTATCCATTATTGTCTCAACAGCTGTCTTAATTTTACCTAGAGAGATTTTTAGTAAATAAAATCATTATTCTAACTGTTAAGAATCTAATTGATATATGTTTAACAAAAAGATTTGGTTCAGATACATTTTGAGTCAAATTTCCTTTATAACCTGAACACTGACTCTTGGCTTCTAATTTCATGGAGAGAAATAAAACTGAAAGCAACATTTCATACAAAGCCTGGCACTTTATCTTTTTCAATCTCGAAAAGACTAGCAGTATCGTTAATAGAACTTTAAGAAATAATTCTTGCATTCAGTTGTCCTATATTATTTTTCATTTCATTGTCATTTACCTCTTTAAATTTCTTCACTTACTTACCAAACACAAATTGGAAATGATCACATTTTCTATTTCTTAGATTTTCAAAATGAATCTTTAAAAAAATATGAACTAACAGAACAAAAAGAATGAAGTTGATCAGAAAGTTCTTGTGTTTTTGTTTGTATTTTTTGTGTTTTGTTTGTGTTTTTGTGAAGAAAGTACTTCATACAAACAGTTGCAAGAAGACTTCTGTCACTTGTGCCTCTTGAAAGTTGGGTTCTTTCTCTTCCAGGAAAGTGAAATTGAGTTTAAAGTCCTTTTAAAGTAGTAGTGATATCTGGAAACATTATGTTTTAATATTATAGCAAAGGTCACTCCCAACAAAAATAACTTATCTTAAAATTGCCAGAAATATCACCTGACTTTGGCATGCATAAACAGTTAAGGTGGAGGAACTTACAACTGCTTTTTTCAGCTATTTACCAATTCCTTTTTCCTCCCAAAAATAGAGCCAGGAGACCAGAGGCCCCAAATCCTTCTCAGTTCTCACTAGTAGAATAGTTATGTCTGGAAGACGTCCCTAAAAATTTCCCAAGACATCCTGACCTGAAAACAAAGGAAGATCCACAATCAGACAGAGACCCTAAATTCATACCCAACTTAGTACAGATTATCCAAGAACTCTCTGCTAGGGGAAAATAGTTTTTAAACATCCAAATAATGAATATGTTCTAAAAGATGGGGTGATAACTAATGTCTGAAAAGAGACAGTCCTGGTAGTTTCAAACATGGCTTATAAATATTAGTCAGCATTTTTATTATCAGTGGCCAGAGCCTCAGAGTCCTTGAAATTAAAATAAAATAATATAAAATAAAATAACCATTATACCTGATGAGTCTCTTGAAGACTCAAAATGTTTGAACTCAGCTGGATTTCAGAATTATTTCTAAGTACCACATTTTTCAGAAGAAATGACAACACAGAGAGATAATGATATAGCCAATGCCACAGCATTTGACCTTGGCAAAGGCAAGGACTGTGAAGATTTAGAGGAAGTGTAGTATGGCAGGAAAAAAAACCCTGTTTCCATTTTCTTATTTGTTAGAGTAAAATATACTGCCTGTTCATGAATTGAGTAAAATACTGTATTAATGACCTAACACAAAGCAGATGTATTGTGAACATAGATTATCTTTTTCTTTCTCCAGTCAAGCATTTTCTAAACTACAGAACTCCAGACCCTTATGATACCACTAAAGATGTTGAATAAAGGAAAATGTATAATAATATACATTTTTAAAAATCTGATTTAGGAAGTCCTTACTTTCAAAGCAATGGGTGGCAGTGACTCATGACTACAGGACTCAAAAAGCCGAGAAGAGATGGGGGTGGGGGTTTCCTATCAAAGCAAAGCATAGAACACAGATGAATAAAAATACACACATATATGTTTTATGCACACATGTTGAGCTGTCTGCCTGTAGATGTAGCTAGATAAGAGAGTTCAATCATAACTGATTCTACTCTCTTCTGACTCATAAACAGCATTAAGTAACTTCCTGCACTTTCCTGAAATGAGTCTTCCCTGCCCACCACAGCACTCCACAGCCTGAGAACCCAGCTCTACTTCCAAAGTTGATTCACTGCCTTTATTTTAAAGACACCATTTCTGCCAACAGATTCTTCATCCACTTCCAGAAAAGAAAGGTTCACAAAGTCATGGGTCCCATTTGAGCAGCATCTTACTTTCCCCGGTACAAGTATAATTCCATCATACATTTAAGGTCAATGTCAATGAAATAGAAAGGTCATTGTGAGAAGTCATAAAATCAAAGAAAATTATAATAAAATCCAATCTAAAAGGGATTTCAACATCGCTCACAGTTTAACTCAACTGCAATTTCCGAATTGCCAAAGGAAGTAGTGATTCATCTCAGTTCACAATGGCCCCCAAAGTGCTCAATTTCTCTTGCTTCACTTAATCACAGACTCTAAAGGATGCAAGAGGTATGGATTAATAATGTGAAGATTTGAAATTGTTTTTAATGTTTTTTAGTTCTATCAACTAGAATATATAGTCTTCTATTAATTTAATGAATTTCAAATTGAAAGGAAAGATAATTTTCTTAATTAAAAAAATATAAATTCATATAAAATTAAGTATAGACACTTGACTTAGGATATAGTTTCAATATTTTTAAAACTCTACACGGCAATTGCTATGTTGAAAATGGAAAGTTTAGTGTAAATTTATGGAAAGGAAGATCATGGGAAATGTCTTGTGAGCTATATGGTTGTGTCGGAAACTTTTTGTCTACTCCTGTAGCTATGGTCTGAAACAGGCATCTACTATGTTTGCTCAGGCACAACCTGACATTCTTGCTTTGAGCCATGTCATGTATTTCATGGTGTGGCATGGGAAGACCAGAGGAATCCACCTGGTGCTCACATGTATGTAACCTGGAAGTGCTGGTGAACTAACACCCATGGAGCCCTCTTGACCAGTAACAACAGGGCTGATGAGAAGTTTCCCCCTTTTATCCTCTAGATAGACAGTCTGGCACCCATTTCATGAAACTCCTCAAAAGGTCCTGCTGGGTAGAGCATCAGTTGACCATAGAAATGACCAACACATTCTTCTCTGCTTGACTCCCTGTATTAGTTACTTGCTGCCATGTAGCGACTTACCCAAAAATTTAGTGGCTTAAAACAACAAATATATATTCTCTCAGTTTCTGTGATCAGCAATTCAGAAGTGGGTTAGCTGGGTACCCCACCACATGGCAGGGCCTCCCATGAGGATGCAGTTCAAAAGTGAACCAGTACTGCCTTCATCAGAAGGCTTGACTGAGGCTGGAGAATCCCCTTCTAAACTTACTTATGTGGTTGGGAGCAGAAGCACTCAGTTCCTCACCACATGGACCGCTGCTCACCACATGGTAGCTGGCTTTCCCCAGAGTGAGTGGTGCAACAGAGGGTAAGAGACACTGCAAGTAAAAAAGCCACAGTGGCCTAGTTTCAGAAAGGACATATCCCCACTTCTTCTGTATGCTACTGGTAGCATAGACCAACCCAGGTACAGTGCAGGAGGGGATTACACAAGAGTGTGAATACTAGAAGGCAGGGAACATTGGGCCATCTTAGAAGATGGCTACCACACTTTCTCTATGCCACACTCCTGATCCTTGGGGTCACTTACAAAAAACTGTTTTGCTACGGACAGCATGTTTGTGGCCCCTCCCTCAAATTCATATGTTGAAACCCTAATCCCCAAAATGATGGCATTTGGAGGAAGCTTTTGGGAAGTAATTAGGTCATGAGGATGGAGCCTTCATAATGGGATTAGTGCATTTAAGAAAATACACCAGAGAGCTTACTTCCTTTCTCTCTCCCATCATATCAGGATATAAAAAAACGTGCCTATCTGCCTTCCAAAAACCGAGAAGATAGCCCTCAGGAACCGAGTTGAGTTACTTGTACCTTCATCTTGAACTTCCCAAACTCTATAACTGTGAGAAATACATTTCTGCTATTTAAACCACCTAGTCTGTACTATTTTGTTATAGTAGCCCAGGTAGACTAAGATATACTTGTAGGAAAGTATTTTAATACAGGCTTTTCTCTTGGGTAGAAGCTGTGCTAAGACAGTGAATGATTTTCTCTCTAAAATTTTTAATGAGGTACATCTATATGTGTATGTATTGATAAAAATGCATTTACAAAATATATTATCAAGTACAAAGGAAAGGTGTAGAACTGTTCTGGCATATGCATAAAATTGAAAGATTAGAAAAATAAACTTAATAATAGTAGTGATTTAGGGGGAGAAGGAGATGCGGAAAGAAAGACTTTAGACTTTCTAATTTTTATTTTATTATTCTCAGCACTATTTAAATTTTTGGAATGCATTTGTATATTCCTTTTAAAAAGCGTTATTTTTAGAGTTGGTGAGATTGTGGGTAATTTTAATTTCTCCATGATTTTGTTGTATTAGAAGTATCACAGAGTTTTTTTTTTAATAGTAACAACTTTAACAGTCAAAGAAAACCTCTTCTGTCAGGAACTTTTAACAGACGTTCAAGGAAAGCCTAAGAGTACAAGTCACTATGTTCAGTATCTCTAAGCAGTGAACTCTGGTATCAACCCAATTATTTCACACAAAAGAAGCAGAGAAGCATTCTGAACTGCAGGAATCCATGCCTAAAGAAACAGCACACTTTTGTCAATCGGATGCTGTGCTGGCTGGGAGTCCCTCCTCTTAACATTATACTTAAACTGATAATATATGGAAGAATCACCTGGAACTGTGCCCCGGAATCTTACTCTCATCCTCTGTTACTCTTCATATGTTTTAAATTAATGTATTTGAAATACAATATTTCAAATTAATGTAAACCCCTCAAAAATATGGCATCATGACAGCGTGAATTCTGATATAAAGCAATTAGCAATTGGCTCCTATTATTTTTTCAAATGAGAGTGGGTAAAAGTTCTTATATTGAAAATGTCAGTCAACATTGTGTGGTGAACGAGGGGATAAAATGAAAATTGTCTTTTTGCATCTTCAGTATCTTCCTAGCCTAATCTTCCTCAGTTACAGCCAGTGAGATGAGGGTCAAACAGCCACCAGAGCCCTGGAATCACCGGGCAGGTCCTGGAAATCCCACCACCACTTCCATGTTACACTGTTGTGTACAGCTGCCACCAGGTGGCACCAAACTGCATTGGGATCAGGGTTTGAACTATGCCTCCAGATCTCTCCTGTCAACTGGGTACATAAATCCAACAGGCAACTCATTAACTTCACCTAATGCAACCCACATTTTAACCTTGATTTTTAAGACCCCACCTATGTAGTCATGACAAGATTTTACAATCATAAGTAAAAGATGTCTCTTCTAGCTCAGATGTTCTCTCCATAATGCTAATTTATGTTAAAACAAGATATGCATTTATATTAATATATTAAAGAGTTTGAATTGTCAACTTTGATTATAGTTGTAAGGAACAGAGGAGGCAGACCAAGAAACCGACAATACTTTTCAAAAAATCTTTTCTTTTAATAAGGAGGAAAAAAGTGAATTTTAGAAAATAAACATCTTTCCAAGTTATAGAAACATTTCTTGGTAAGCAAGTTCATTTCTACAACCTGAACTCCAAATTCAAATATTCTTGCTAAGTTTTCCATATTGTCAATTAGGAATGGGGACGTCTGTGGCTAAGACATTGTGTCTTTTGGGTGCTCTGGGCCTTGGCCGCAGTTCCGTTTCCATTCTGACACATGCTGACACCAACAAGGCTCAGTCTCATAGCTGTGTGGAGTCTGTGACTATATGGAGTGCTCGTATAAGTCGGCAAACTAGTTGATATCTAATATATAGCATCATTTTCCTCTAATCCCAACATGAATTTAGTGTCTCCCACATATCCAGATTACTTTTGCTTTTAGCAGAGACACAAACATGCAATTAGTTAAAAATCTTATTAATATGATAAAAGTTCAAAATATTAAGTTTAGTACAGAAAAAGTCGAAAGATTATTTTTTATAACTCCCTGACTTGCCCTACCAGTTTTATCCCCTTAAAAAGTCATGGGTACACTAGGCTTCTCTGAGTGGCCCTCAACAGAAGCTATGTATATTGTTGAATTTTCATTTTTGTCCTTTTTTGGTGGATATGTAGTGTGCAGACTTAAGAACACACAGAACACAGTCGATATAGCATGAATAAAGCTAAACGTGGCTAGCAGTGCCCTTGCCAACAACGGAAAGATCAGTAAGGATACGTTCAAATTTTGTGCAAGCCCAGTTCCTTCTGCTCATTTACTTATTAACTCTTACTCCTTTGATCAAATGTACTGAGAGATAAATATGAGTAAAATGTTCAAACTAAAGAAAATGTTTTCTCAGTTTTGTCCTCTGTAGTAAAAAGTTTTGACCCACAGAGAAAGCAATCCTTCCTCTTTTTCTGTACCCTACCACTCTTGTGACTGGGAAAGACACTGATTTCTGTATACCAAACCGTAAATATTCCACTTTTGGTTCAATTTACTAGCTTCATATTTACCATACAATTTAACCACAAAACTCCTCTCTCCCACCTCAAGTTTTTTGTTTCTGAAGAGAAAATAGGAAAACATTGTTTGTGTGAGGTCCATATATTAGTAATTTAGAGTCACTGCTTGGAAAAGCTTCCCCAAGATTCCTGTGTCTTCAAGGATGTGGGCGCTTATTGACTGTAGATACCATCCTTAACTGAAAGTTCTTTCTTAGATATGAAGAGTATTTACACCTTGGTTTTATTTAAGGAAATTAAAAAATACTATTTGGAGCCAGGATCGGTGGCTCAGCCTGTAATCCCACGCTTTGGGAGGCTGAGGTGAATGAATTGCCTGAGCCTGTGGGTTCGAGACCTGCCTGGGCAACTTGGCGAGACCTCACCTCTACAACAAATCAAAAAATTAGCTGGGTGTGGTAGCATGCACCTGTAGTTCCAGCTACTTGGAAGACTGAGGCGGAAGGATCGGTAGAGCCCAGCAGGTCGAGGCGGTGGTGGCCGGGAGGGCCACTGCACTCCAGTCTGGGCAACGGAGTGAGACTCCAACTCAAAAATAAATAAATAAATAAATAGATAGATAAATAAATAAATACTATTTGGAAATTGACTGTGGACATCAATATAAATGTAAATAACAGAGAAAAAAAATTTTTCCAAGCGTTTCCCTTTGGGGGAGATTTAATTTGGAAGTTAATATTTTGACAAGCCTATATGAAATCTCCAGGACTGTAGATTGGCTGGCACCTGAGACAGATTTCAAAGAATGAGAGAGATCCCTATTATCTGCTTAGAAGGGGAGAGATTGGAAACTTCCCAAGGGAAAGATAAACAGATGGAGACCCAAAGACTATTAGTTGAGAAGAGAGATTGAGAAAACTGTATTGTAATTTTTTTCATATCACAATAAAGTGAAGTACCATATACCATGCAAAGCAAGTTCTCCCTTAATGTCCTCTACAAAATCATTAGTAAATTTACATTGCTCACTCATGCTTTCTAGAGAAGAATTCCTACTGGAAAAACTGAAGAAGTACTGAATCCAGCTTTAAGGCTAGTACAATTTGAAAGTAGCTGTCTACAGAAGACAGGAGTACATATGAGATGAGAGCAGATTTCAATGATGAGATTTTCAAGCTGGAGAATCACTTCCTTATCTAAGACCAACCTCGCTTAAAATTTACATGGATAGAACAGAAGCTTAGATTTCCTACAGATAAATCTTACCAGTATTTTAAAGAGAATGACCATACTTAGCATGTACCACCCTGAATTTGGTAGGGAGCAAGGACTTGAAGACAAAAATATATAAGCACAGTGCCTGAAGTAATTTATACCTCTGGAATTGTAAATTACATAAACCAATAACTTTAATTTAGGTTGTTTGGTTTGAATTTCTCACTTGCAGTTAAAAGTCTACTTTTTGAGGTAGAAACCCAAGTCTGGTTATCATCAGAAGCTGTCAGAGTCACTGGGACGAGACAGTGGGAGCAAAGAAATAGCCTGGTGGCCTCAACAATTTGCCATCCTATCTCCTCGGTCTAATCAGCATCCAAGTCTTTGCTTCAGCACTAAGCGAGGTCCTAGAGAAAGAAATCCAGGGCTTCTCTAGGTGAGAAACATTGTCAAACTTCACCTGTGCCTTGAGTATTGAGGAGAACTATGGTTTGTGTGTCCCCTTTAAAACACATGTTAAAATTAACTGCCATTGAAGCCGGACTCGGTGGCTCAGCCTGTAATCCCGCGCTTTGGGAGGCTGAGGTGAGTGGATTGCCTGAGCCCGCGGGTTCCAGACCCACCTGGGCAACTTGGCGAAACCTCATCTCTACAATAAATCAAAAAATTAGCTGGGCGTGGTAGCACATGCCTGTGATTCTGGCTACTTGGAAGGCTGAGGCAGAAGGATCGCCGGAGCCCAGCAGGCCAAGTCTGCGGTGGCTGGGAGCAGTCACTGCACTCCAGTCTGGGTGACAGAGTGAGACTCCAACTCAAAAAAAAAAAGTTAACTACCATTGTAACAGTAGTAAAAAAGTAATTAGGACATTAAGGACTCTGTTTTCATGAGTGAATTAATGGTGTTTTCTCCAGAGTGGGTTTGTCGTCTCGGTAATGGACTCCTGATAAAAGTATAAAGTCCTGATACCCATCCTCTTTATCTCACATTCTCGCTTACCTTTCCTCCCTGTTCTGAGGCAGCAAGAAGGCTCTCACCAGACGTCAGCCCCATGCTCTTAGACTTTCAGTATCTAGAGCCATGAGCCAAATATACTTATTTGTAAATGACCCAATCTGTGGTATTTTATTGTAGCAGCAGAAAATTGTATAAGACAAGGAGCTAGCCAGCCACAGACTTGGTCATGGAGGATGAGTGGAGGAGAAAGTTCTTAATGGTTGAAGGTGACAGGGATGAGGAGTAAGAATTGAGTATTCTACATAAAGGTGCACAATGACCCATTAAGGTCATTGCTCATTCAAAGACCTGGGCCTTACTTCTGAACCAGCCTTGTTCCTTCCTCCTTGGTCATGCTCCAGCCAGTTTTTCACATCTAGCTGTACACACTTCCTACTCATGACCCTGGCTAAAGCCACTTCCTCCATCCTTGACCCTGCTGGGATCATTCCCTCCTCCAGACCTCTCTAGAATGCCTGAACCTATCTCACAATGGGCTGACTTTGCCTATCTTTCTAGGTGTGTTTGTGGTTGTAGGTTTGGATTCATTCTGTCTGCTCTTTTCTGACATAGCTAACACTCACGATGTTGTATCCATCCTGTTTTATTAGGGCACTAATTTTGGCTATGTGGGGTCTTTGATCCCATTTACTACTCTGAAAGCTATATATATGAAGGCCTGTAGGTGGTAATAACTGAATATTGCAATCTAGGGGAAAGTAGAAGAGCAGTGAGAGTGGGAAGAGAGTGGGAATGCAGAATTAAAGATTAATAATCATCTTACTAATGACTTGATTAATAAGTTTGATCTTTTATTTTTTTTTTGCCTTTTTAAAAAGCTAGGTCTTGCTTCTTCCACTTCCCCAAAATTAGTGGAAGCATGATTCACCATAGTTCAGCAGTTTAAAATGAGCTGCTATGCTGGCTTCTGATCTTTGTCATCTGGCACATCAAGGCCTTAGTCAGAGGAGGTCAACTCAACAGCAGAATCGCAAGTTAGTACTAAAATTTGTTTTGATTCCCAAACTCTTCCATTTTTTCTACAACTTTCCCAGTATGGCTTTCACCTTAATCCTCCAACAAAACAGCTCTTCCTAAAATCATCGGCCCAGGCTCGGTGAGTCAGCCTGTAATCCCAGCACTTTAGAAGGCCAAGGTGAGTGGATTACCTGAGCCTGCATTTCAAGACCAGCCCGGGCGACTTGGCGAGACCTCATCTCTACAATAAATTAAAAATTAGCCGGGTGTGGTAGTGCACGCCTGTAGTTCCAGCTACTTGGATGGCTGAGGTGGAGGGATCACCAGAGCCCAGCAAGTTCACGCTGGGGTGGCCATGGGTGTGCCTCTGCGCTCCAACCTGGGTGATGGACAGAGACACCAACTCAAAAAAAAAAAAGATCATCAAGTGAAGTACATTATGTTTAACAAAGCAGCTAGAAAGATTTTTTATTTTATTTATTTTGAGTTGGGGTCTCACTGGCGTCACACCAGGCTGGAGTGCAGTGGCAAGATTATGGCTCACCACAGCCTTAACGTCCTGGGCTCAGGTGATCCTTCCACCTCAGTCTCCTGATTAGCTTGGATTACAGGACAGGACCACCATGCCCAGGTTATTTATTATTATTATTTTTTTTTTTTTGTAGAGATGAAGTCTCATTATGCTGCCTAAGCTTGTCTCAAACTCCTGTTCTCAAGCAATCCTCCCACCTCAGCCTCCCAAAGTCCTGAGATTACAGGCATGAACCCCCGTACCCAACCAAAGATTCTTTTGAAAACGAAGTCAGATTATGTCATTTCCCTGCTCAAAACTGTCTAATGTCTTTCAGTGTCTTCCAAAGTAAAAGCCTTGGCCTTGTAAAGGTCTATGAATTCTATGTAATCTGCCCCTTTTTACTCCTCTAACCTCATCCTCTTTTCTCTCCTTTCAGCACATCCCCTCTGGAGGGGTTTTGCTGTTGCTGTTTCTTCTATCTGGAACACTTTCTCCTCAGATATCCACAGACTTAATCCCTTCCTTCTTCTGTATCTGGGTTCCAATATCACCTTCTCAGTGGAGCCTTCTCTGACTACCAAACCCACACCCCTGTCCTTTCTCAGTTTCGTGTTTCTGCATCTGAAACATTCTTTGTTTTATTTGCCTGTTCACATTCTGTCTCTCTCCAGGTAATATGCCCCTTTAGGGCATGGGTTTTAGTTTTTGTTTTGTTTTGTTTTGTTTTTGTATACTTTTAGTCTCCACCTAGAACAGTGCCTGGCACATAGCAGGTGCTCAAAAGATATTGACTAAGTGAATAAATGACAAAAATAAATTGATATTTCTCCTCTTTTACATGACTTCCCCCACCCCCAAGTGAAAGAAAATTAGTTAAAAACACTACCCTCCGTAGGCAGTCTTTAAAGACACAGTTGTTGTTGGTTTTTTCCCCACTCGTTTGTATGCATCATGGTCTTATCGTATATGTTTAAAGACATTTAAGTACTAAAAATAAGTAAAGTTGAAGCAGGAAAAATGAAAAAAAAATCCACTGAGCACTAAGGTTTATAGAAAACTAAATGTAAACCAAAAGTTTAAAAATATATAATAATTGTAAAAGATCTGGGGAGAAATCACATTTGGAAAATGCAAAGTAAAAGTAAATGTGTAAACAACTATAAACAAGTAGGCATAAACTTGTTTTTAAAGCTTAAAGTCCGATGGTAAATTTTCATTCTCATTATTGACCTGTTATGAAATTTTTTTTTTTTAATTTTTAGATCATAGTACATTGATTTGGACTCGAGAAGTTTCACTTTTGTGTAGAAACACTTTATCTCATCCATGCAATGTCAATTGGAAATTTTCTGAGATAATTACAGTGACGTTTAGCAGCTTCTGATTGGCTTTAGAAAAATATGATGTGTCTAACACTCACCATTGTTCTGCCAATATATTAACAACATGTAAGTAAAGGCATTGAAAAAAGGGAAGTTCAGTGTTAAATGACAAAGTTCAGTGTTAAATGACAGAAGAGATGTGAAACCTTTGTTATATTTAAATTAATTTAGAGAATGTATTTTGTCCACAATTTACCTAAATATTGACACTGAAATTTTCAAATATGATTTTGTAAAATACATGCTTGAGATTTTTTTTCCTTTCCTCAAAAGTATATTTAAAGCTATTCACAAAGGACTAGTTTTCAATAATTTGAGGCTAATGCTGAGAATCCCAGAGATTCAGATGGTTCAATATAGGTTTAGATTTGCTACTGATGAGTAGGCACACCTAGGAAAAGATGCCAGGTGAACTAGAGGAAACATTCTCAAATATCCTGCTTTCACATTACTGCCACATTTGTTGTATGCCCTGTCAGACTAGCTACCCGGGAGACTCCTGAGAACTCAAAATACCCTAGGAATATTTGAGGCAATACCTGACTTCTGCTTATTTGTTTCCTAGGCATCGAACTTGGCCTACTCTCCTTTTACTTTCTCCTTCTCTGTCTCACTGGAATTGTATTTTGCCAGAGATGCTCTTAATTAAACACATAAGAATTTTATATATACCCAAGCCCCTACACACACACACACACACACACACACACACACACACATACACACGTGCATATGCACACGCACACTCACATATTCCATTTTATTCTCATATATATCAATCAAACTTTATATCACATTTAAAGATGGAGCTTCTGTACACATAAGCATAAGAAACTTGTTTATAGACTCTAAGACAAAAGTTGAGAAATAAAATACTAAGCCAACACAGGATATTTCTTTTTTAATTTTTATTTATTAATAATTTTATCCTCCTATAATATGCTTTCAAAGTACCATGCTTCTCTCTTTGTAGGCAATAGCAAAGCTGTAATTTTGCATTTCTTTGATATATATCTGTCTTCTCACTAATATTTATGCTCCACAAGGACACAGCCTATGACTGGTGTTGCTGACCGTTGAGTCACCAGCATCTAGTCCAGTGCTTGGCAAGCTGGGGTACTCAATGTTTCTCTGTTTATTTATTAAATTATGCATGAATTATCAAGTGAGGCAATGATGAAATTAATATCATAATACAAAGTAGTTAACAAACTCAGAAAATACAGTTAACATGCCCAAGACAATGTAGCCATTTAGCAACAGAGCTGGGTGGGACTCAACTCTGTCCTGTGTTCTCTTCTCGGTGTATCTTATTAGAAAGAGTATGGGCCAAAGCAGAATGGCTCAAATTTGCACAACAAAAAGTATAAAGTAACTAAATCTGTTTTTGAATTCAAATAGCAATAATCAAGTATTCTTTGCTATTTGCATGAGCCATCAACAATATTCTGGGTGAATGGCTATTTGCAAAGCTGGTTAAATATCATTCAATCAAGTGAAAATATCTCCTTAGAAAATAGGTATGCATTTTCAAAAAAAGGAGGAAAGGTTATATTTTATTTTGAAAGTCTGCATCTACTTAAATGAGGTATAAAAGAAGATACTTCCTAAAAATAGATCAGTTAAACAGGAACAAGGGTGTTGGTTTTCTTAGCTGTTCTTTGAACAATAATATATGCATTTAGGTTTTCTCACTGATATAACATATTACAGAGGAGAAAATTATGACCCAGAACAGAGAGCTTAATTGCAGAAAGTCTGCATGGGGGTTTGCATTAGTCTGCTTGGAATATTGTCACAAATAACACAGACTGAGCAGCTTAAACAACAGAAATCTATGTTCCACAGTGCTGGAGCCTAGACCTTAAGATCAAGGTGTCAGGATTTTTAGTTATATACAATATACTGATACTAAATCACTGAAAAAATGTTACTATAATGATGAAAATAGATGATACGAACACAGGAACCCACTAATGTCCCTTCATGTTGCCACAGCCCCTACAGTAGGGCATAGTGGGGATTAAGAGCTCCTGCACATTCCTGAGCACATTACTGAGAGTCCCCTTGTCTTCTGTGCACTCCTAGTAACTTGACTTTCCTGCAGACTATGCCTAAAGATGTGAATCCCTATTTACTCCCTTTCTTTGAACTTTATAGTATCAGTGTAATCTGTAATGATAAGTCAGTCTTGTGCTTTGCATAACTTTTGCAATGCATGTTATCTTAAGCCTTGTAAACTTCCTTTACTCTAATTATCATTATCTAAATGTAAAATGCAGCTGTAACTTAAGTTCTATGCAATGCTTTGCTGGTCAAATGGCTAATGTATAGGTACCAACAACTCTGGACTATAAAAGTGGACTGCAAGGCCTGAAGGGTAAGCAGAACCATTTTAGAAAGACCATTTAGGAAGAACTGCTTACTAGTTAAGTCCCCTCTGCTCCTTGGATTTGAATTCAGAAACACATTTCTTTCTGCCAGTTCCCTGCCCCTTTGATTTATTGGTATCAAGGGGAGCATTTGAGTGTGACATTGACCATAACAATACTGCAGTATGTTTTAGAATGTTATTTGTTGAGATGATTTTTTTCTGTATTGTTCCAATTTCTTTTTCTTAATTTGGTTATTAGAAATAGAATTTTTTTTTTTTGAGTTGGAGTCTCACTCTGTCACCCAGGCAGGAGTGCAGTGGCACGCTCATGGCCACAGCAACCTCAACCTGCTGGGCTCCAGCGATCCTTCTGCAAGGAGCCAGAACTACAGGTATGTGCTACCACACCCAGCTAATTTTTTATTTATTGTGGAGACGAGGGCTCGTCAAGCTGCCCAGGCTGGTCTCAAACCCATGGGTTCAGGCAATCCACTCGCCTTGGCCTCCCAAAGTGCTGGAATTACAGGCTGAGCTACTGAACCCAGCCTATTTAGAATTTTTTAACTTCATGTTCCTTTGTTTCCCTGTCTCTTGAAAATTAAAGAAATTAGTCAATTTCTAATTGTAGAAATTAGTCAATTTACTTATAAGTACTAGAAGCTTTTTACCACATAGCGTATATAAGAAAGAAGAGGATGAGGGAAAGTTTACCATGAGAGTGCGCTGCTTTTCTAAGGCAATGTTCAGGGTAGGTTCCAAGCTCAGCAGGATTTGAACACAGCTCCTGTGTCATTGATGTTGCACTATGAGAACCATACCCAGATTAAGCTTTTCCAAGAAAGTATATAGATAGATGTTGTCATATCTGACCGACCATGAGGCTCATATCTCTTGTCAGGCTTTTATAAAATTGCCTGCATTTTAACTGTTTAATTTAAATGGTTAGAAATGCAGTACTAATAAAAAGTTTCCAATAAAATCATTATACATTCTTAATTTTTTTTAATGCATCAGAATGAGAGTTTCACAGCCTTATCTGAGTTCTCAAAGTTCTAGAATTGTCCTTGACATATGAATTAGTTTACATGTAGCTGAAGTGGATTGTGTCTGTTCCTTTCTGTCACTTAAATGTCTTCTGTTACTTTGAAACTCTTTATAAATGCTTTAGAATGTTTTGCACACAGTAGGCAATCTTTTGATAATTTTTTTAAATTTTTTTTTAGAGGAAGCACAATGAAATAGTCATCAGAATTCTTTATGCCTTTGCAAAAGGTTGAATTCAGAGAGTTAAGTACTTCATCCAGAAAGTGCCACTATGAGGTGGATGAAACGAAATGAAAGCAACCTTTATACAATGAGAAAATTTAGCACCAAAGAAATCTTATAAATGCTTACGAGTTAAGTCGTTAAACTATGAGTCATGACCCCTGATTAGTGAAGTATTCCTCCTCAGCTTTCAGAAACCATGAAGGTGATTTTTATAAAAGTAGTTTTTACCCTACCCATAGTGATAGCTGGAAAAGATAACTCCTACACATGCAGCGGAGGGGTTGTGGGGGAGGAGGTTACGGTCCGTGTGGGAAGCTGTAGGTCACCGTCATCTGGGGGTGCGTTATGGTCCAAGAGTTGCTCCTGCTCATTTAGCATCAGCAATTACCAGCGACTCTTTAGTTCCTTAGCTGGTCTGTTCTCTCCCTCTCTCTCAGATGTATTAATACTCAAGTTTGTATCAAATTGCATCAGCACATGGAATAAATTATTAAGATCTATTCACACACATTTATTATTCAAGCTCTGTGTTCCTGTAAATATCTTACTGAGTTGTTCCATCTTAAAATAAGGATGCTGTGTCATTCAACATATTAATTCATCATTTCATATAAAATTCTCTGAGACCTTGGGTCATACTGTTCATAGCTTTCGCCGAGGAAATAATTTCTAGCTTTGTGTTGTTTGATGTAAGATTGTGGCTCAAAATTACTTTCATGGAGAATGTATTCACCCACAGAAGCACTTACTAAATAGAAATTGCTATACTGAATTTAGGTTTTCTCTTAAAACAGAATGAGTTAACTTTCAGACCTTCATTAAAAATTATAATTAGTTTCAGCCGGGCTCGGTGGCTCAGCCTGTAATCCCGCGCCTTTGGGAGGCTGAGGTGAGTGGATTGCCTGAGCCCTCGGGTTCGAGACCCACCTGGGCAGTGAGACCTCATCTCTACAATAAATCAAAAAATCAGCCGGGCGTGGTATCGCATGCCTGTAATTCCGGCTACTCGGAAGGCTGAGGTGGAAGGATCGCCGGAGCCCAGCAGGTCGAGGCTGCGGTGGCCGGGAGTGGCCACTGCACTCCAGTCTGGGCGACAGAGTGAGACTCCAACTCAACAAAAAAAAAATTATAATTTTTATTCTGTCAAAGACCAAATAATCTCAAACTTTCAGTGTATTATATGTATTTTATGCAAGTGTATTTCTATGTATTGTAAGTTTCAGTGCTGCACATTGATGTTTTCACATTCCTTCTCAGGCATTTCTGCAATTCCTCCACCTCCTGAACATATCTCTGGAGTGCAAGACTAGTTTGAAAATCTGACATATGGAAATGATCCAAAGCACCCACAGTTTCCCAAAGAGCTCTGAAATGATGATGAAATCATGCCTCTCTGCCATTTGAAGAACTCTTTTGCTCCTCATTAATATGGGGTAATTAAATTGAGTATGATGCTTACTTCACAGTTTATCACCACAGTCTCAACAGTTTATCACCACAACCTGAGAAAGTACTTCCTCTTATCCACCATTGTGGCACAAGCCTCTGGCCTAATTTCCAGAAATTAGCTTCTCTCAAAACATTATCCCAATTATTCCTGAGAGTCCAAGGGGACCATACATTATTTCTTCACAGACAAAGGTCTCAGGTTTTTCAAATCCAAGCAGACATGTTCTATGGTCACTCAGTTGCTATGACTGGAGGGAACTGTGCCGGAGGGCTGACATTCACAAACTTGTGGTCCTCTGAGAACACCAGTCTTCCAGCATACTTCTGCTGTGGTACCTCGAAGGGGAAGGTGACTGCTCTTCATAATTCCTGTTGCACAACTAACTCCTGGCTGTAATTTTTTTTTTTTTTTTTTAGCCTTTTTTTTTTTATTGTGAAGTTGTGGGGTACAGTTAAGGGTTAGGTATACAATTGCGTTTCATTCAGGCACCCTGTTGATATGGGGTGTTTCCCCGTTCCCAGACAGATATTTGCTACTGTTAATCCCATCTCCCTCCCCCCACCATAGTTTCCCAGTACGGTCAGTCATTTTCATATAGTATTGCATTGGATGTTTAAGGTCCATTATATGAGTGAGAACATGTGATACTGGGATCTTTGTTTCTGTGAGAGGTCACTCAGTATTATAGACTCTAGTTCCATCCAGGTTGCTGCG
>NW_007258975.1:492763-579467 GCF_000164805.1 Carlito syrichta | reverse complement strand
CAAAAAAAAACAAAGCAGGTGGTATCACATTACCAGACTTCAAACTTTACTATAAAGCTACAATCATCAAAACAGCTTGGTATTGGTACTGGCTGTAATTTTTATCAAGAATTTCTTGAAGAGTTGAAGACAACAGAAACATAATTCAGAAGATAGTTTACAACTGCCATTAGAGATCCAAAACCAGCTTTCATAGCTCTGGGTAGCCTGTGGTGGAGGCCAGCTCCAGCCATCTACACTTCAGGATCCAGGTTCCTTCTCTTCTGCCCAAGTTGATTGACGGAATGCCTGATATGTTCTAGGTATTTTAACACACCGTCTTCGATCCTCACAACAACCCTACAATAATGATAATAACAACAATAATAATACTAATCCTCTTTACAGGTGAGAAAAATGAAGCTCAAAGAGGTTAAAAGTTTACTTGACCAAGGTCACAAAGTCAAGATTTGAAAACTGCAAGCATCTGACTTCCTGATGAACTCTGATTGATAGTATTCAGAGTACTGACCTCAAACACATGATTTAATGAAACTCTGACAGGGTTTTAGGTGAAGGAGATAAAGGAGCACTTGGCAGTGAGAAAAGAGCAGCGGGAAGGAAGTGGGGAAGAGAAGCAGGCTAGGAGGAATAGCTGACTCTGAGGAAGACCCAGATAGGAAATATAAAAACCCTATTCTTTTGATCCCCCAGTCTCTTAGCAGAGTTAGAGCCTGTGTGCTCTGAATTCAAAGGAAGAAATGTTTCTCCTGGTCACCTCACCTTTTGGCTAGAATCGCAATATACCTGGTTACTGTTCACCCAATGTCAAATAAAGCAGGGAGAGAGAAAGATGATATTGTTTTTGTGATTCTTAAGCAAAAGTTCCTTCCTAGTCCAAAGAAAGTCCAGTCTTACAAGTGACCATCACATGGTTCATCTGATGGCTAGACTGTGAAGGTGGTTTTATATATAAGCCAGAAGTTATAGTGTTGTCTTATGGAGGTACGAAATGCAATGTGAAGACGTTAACACCGAAAGCTAAAACCTGGGGAGCCAAGGTCAAGTCCAAGAATGGTGCGTGAGCACTATAGAGGAATCTTACCAGTGAAGAAGTCAGAATTCAAGAAGAAACAATGAGTCTACTCCTGGTGGACAGTCAGGAGTAAAACAAAAAGGTCAAGACAAATTATTCATCAGTGAGAAAAGCAAGAATACAGGTTCTCAAAAATGTGGTAACAATTTATAGCTATACCTGCTTGACATAATTAAACTAACTGCAGATGTGGCACAATTCTTTGTAGTGTCATGTAAATTTTACAATTACTCTGAAATATAGCCATTTTGATGGCCCATTTACTTCCTTTTAGCTATTCTCTTTATTTGAAGCAACAGCTTCATCTTCAAGTCATACCACCTTTATCTTCAAGATTCTATGGGCTCTAGTCAGCAATTAGAGCGACAAGAATTCTTGTAAACTTATAAAGTATATACTCAGGTCAAAATCTGAACTGAAAGAGTAGGATGCCTTTATGAATTTTTATTGCAGAAATGTTTGCATCCCAGTAACATGATTCTAATTTCAAGGTAATTTACATAGGACTAAGATAATAAATACATTTCTTCCCCAGTCACTATATAAACATGATTACCAAAGATGTACAAATATTCTTGAACATGTTTTAGCCCTACCTTCTAACTAAACTTGACTTCATAATCCTAAATTCTCGGGCTGATAGACAGAAGTCACTTTTTTTTTTTTTTTTTTTTTTTTGAGTTGGGGTCTCACTTTGTAGCCCAGACTGGAGTGCAGTGGCCGCTCCCACCCACTGCAGCCTCGACCTGCTGGACTCCGGTGATCCTTCTGCCTCAGCCTTCCAAGTAGCCGGAATTACAGGCATGCGCTACAAGACCCAGCTGATTTTTTGATTTATTGTAGAGATGAGGTCTCACTGCCCAGGTGGATCTCGAACCCAAGGGCTCAGGCAATCCACTCACCTCAGCCTCCCAAAGGCGCGGGATTACAGGCTGAGCCACCGAGCCAGGCAGAAGTCACTTTTTAATTACAGAACTTTCAGAGTTGTACAAGCCTCATCAGGACAGACAAGTAGTTCTTCTGTTTAAAGGACAGTGTCCATATGATAATTCTAGAATCTTCTCTACCTGAAACAACCTTCCTTGGAAGTTATATTTTATTTAACTTTCTGAACTCTGAAGCAATACAATTTAGCACTTTTGTTTAACCACACATCATGTGTGGTCTCAAGCTACCGGTTCACGGTCAAGATTGCTAGCAAAGGCAAGTGGATGAAATCATACTCATGAAGAGATGTTTTCCAGATCAGAGACTGTGATTTTTAAACCACAATTTTTTTTTTTACAATTTCTAATTACTACACAATTTTGTCCTTGAACCCTTCCAAATATTTTTAAGTCAACTTTATTGGGAGTGAATGCCACATTGATGTTTACCTTGATTCCTTTCCCTTTTAGCCTACTTAATTTTACAGTCTTCCTCTAACTATTACAGCAAATGTTAGGAAGTATTTACAGTTCAGGTCGAGACCTTTGATTGCAATATGGCTGTTCTATGACTGAGAGGATGTGAACCCCAAGAAAGGTCCTGAAAAATTGGATGATTTCACTCAGGGCCTTTGACCTTTTTTACCTTTTGCTGCTCATACTCAATGAACCTAAGCTTTACCTTACTCCCCACACTGGAGTTTTTCTAAGAGTAGGGCAAGAAATATTGTCCAGATCTGTTCAACTTTCCACTTATAGGTAGATGAAGACCCCTTATAGCAGGACCAAAACAGGTAAGAAATTGTTGTGTCTCATCCCAATGGGTTCTGGAGCACAATAATTTATATTACTCTTGACTCTCATGGCTGATTCAAACATGTGACAAGTGACTTTGACCCAGTAATCTGTCTGAATACTCTGGCCTGTTGAGCTCTTGGTTCTGGGTCCCGAGTTTCTCCAGCAACCTAATTT
Source organism: Carlito syrichta (assembly GCF_000164805.1). NCBI lineage: Eukaryota > Metazoa > Chordata > Mammalia > Primates > Tarsiidae > Carlito > Carlito syrichta. The sequence continues at coordinate 576,494 of NW_007258975.1, read as the reverse complement.
CCCAGTTCAATGTTTTGACTAAATTTTCTGTACTCATTGGCAAATCAGACCTCCTGGCCTCCCTCAGAGAACTCCCTGATAACCACAGTTCACCCATTCAGCACTCTAGTAGTGCTGTCAGCTGGAGCTAAGCCTTTTCTGAGACATTTCCCATGAAGTTTCTAGTAACTACTAGAAAAACAGTTGCTTTCTGATTTCTGCTTGTTTGGGAACTACTTGCTAATTTGAGGAAGTTCTGTATATGTATAAAAAGTTATATTCTAATTGTTAAACTGTGTTTGCTCTAAGTGTCACTCACTTTGTTTCTTCCCCCATTTGCCTCTTAGTTTAAGTCCATTCTTTGGGGATGGCCTTGGCGCTATGTCCAGGTGATGGCATATATAGAACTCATGTGAAGGTATGAATGATTCACAGACTCTGAGGCTCTCTTACTGCCACTTACCATCTCCAGAAGATTTTGCTAAGGTGACAAGGTGAGGACATTCTCTGGAAGATTTATAGGAGGCTTTCCTGTAAGAAAAGCAACCCAAGTGAGAAAATAGCTCAGTTTCCCAAAGGGCACTGGCCATAGCTGTCTGTGGGTAAAAACAGACAAGAGAACATGCAATTGCTGAATATCCTGGCCACCCCGAAGTGGGCAGGAGCAGGTGTCCCAGTATCACTCTCTCAGAGGGATACACCGTCTGACAGTGCCAGACCTGGGAAGTGATGAGCCTGGGTGGACAGAGTGCTAGGCAGAATTTCGAGGAGTGACTTCCAAAGGAGGCAAGAAGGGATCCAGACATGCTTCAGAGATCACAGAGCAAGTGATAGGGGATTGTTTGTCTGATTGTGTTTACTTTTCTTAGAAGTAGGTCTGTGGGCTTGAAATTGAATACTCTTAAAAGTTTTTCAAAAGAAAAAATAAAACTAGAATTATTATTATTATTATTATTATTATTGAGATAGGGTCTTCTTATGTTACCCAGGCTGGTTTCAAATTCCTGGGTTCAAGCAATCTTTCTGCCTCACCCTCCCAAAGTGCTGGGATTACAGGTGTGACCCACCAGGCCCCGCCCTAGAATTAAATGTTAATTTCTAGTAGTTGTACATTTTTCAGTACCTGATAGGAGAGTCTATCAGTTTTTGTGTAGCAAATCACTCTAAAACTGGGTGATATAAAAAAAAATTGATTATGTAGCTCATAATTCTATATATTTTGCTAGCTGAGCTGGACTCAAAGAGGCAGTTCTGGTCTTGACAGGGCTCACAGTAGCTGGTAAAGCTGAGTGATCGTGTGTTAGGGGGTTGGCTGGCTTTAACTAGGAGGAGAGTGTGGGGGCACAGATGAGGCACTTGGAAATGTGTCTTCCCACTTAATGGAAGAAACTAAGAAGTCACATTGTCACTCTAATCAAGAGCAAGAATCTATTTCTCCGATCCTTGAATGTGAACTGCCCTTGTAACTTGCTTTGGCTAATAAAATATACACAAAGCAAAGCTGCACATTTCTGAGCCTCGCCTCAAGAGACCTGCTCTCATCTGTTCTCTTTTTTTTTTTTTTTTAGAATCCTGCCAGCTAACAATAAAACATTAATAAAATGTCATTTAAATCTGAATTGCAATTTTGGGGATAATGCTTGGTTCAAAACTAGCTATTTCAGGTAGAGAAGCAAACACAATATCGTGTTGCTTCAATAATAAGGAAAACTCAATGTCTTTCTTTTGAAGTAGTAAACCTGTTACTACTTTTTACCCAACATCCATGAAGTATAAAATTGCTTAAGATGGCGAATGGTTAGGTTGATATCATTCTTGTTTTGATTATCATAGGCTTACTGCTCTGCTTCACTGGTAGAGTTCAGATTCCTTATGGAGGCTATCATGGTGTGACATATATAATCAAGCAGGCTTTTGAACCATAAAGTATTTCTATCATCAACTAGAGAAATTCACAGAAAACACTTCTCTAAGATGCTAAGGAAAGACTCTGAGTTCTGTTAGAATATACTAGTGACACAGACAGGGTGGAAGACTCAGAGTCTGAGAGAACCAACAGCCAAGTAAGAGATTCCTGAACCCAACTCTGGAATGGTTCATGGACTCAGACACATACAAATCATGTAGAATAGCATTACTGCCCAAGAGCAAGTGATCCAGAGTAGACAGTGACCAAGATTCACATGGCTTCCTGTTCCATTTGGTAGGTATCACACAGATCAACTGGAGGAAGTGACAGACAGATGCTTGAAGGGAAGAGAAACAGGCCAGGTCTAAGTGGAATATATTTATAGCTAAGGATGAAAAATCTTGATATTCCCCCACACACTGGGATGAAATAGGAAAAGATAAGTCTCCCATGGCCTTCCAGGAGCAGGACAAAGAAGAAGAAGATCCAATTCCAGAAAATGTGGTGAGCTAGAAATAAGGTAATTTTTCCATAGCTTCTGAAGTTAGACCCTACAAACAAGAACCCAGAATAATCAAGTTCTCCAGTTCTAATTGGCAAACACCTCACCCGTAATTTACTCTCTAACTTGACAACCTCCGATAAGCCTAGATCTAAGTTTGTAGGTGACGTTTACTCGTTTGTCGTAAGCAGGATGGCATGAGTCTTCAAATGTGAGGGCCACTTACCCTGGTAATTCACAAAACCTGCCATGGACAGGAAATGAAAAGACAGCCTCCCTTGGTATTGTTTTGCTTCTTGATCTGGGTGCTTGTTACACAGATATATTTAGTTTCTAAAAAATTATCAGGCTGTAAACTTATATGCGCTATTTCTTTATATTACACATTGAAATAAAAAGTTTAAAACAACAAAAAAGATTATGTCCTAAAGGCTTCCAGCTTTGAAGTTTGGACATATCCCTGAATTTCCCTTGGCTGTGCTGAGAGGAGACATCTAGTGGCAGCTTGTAATCATGAGATGATATTTTCCAGAGAAACAATACTCCTTTTCACTCTGCCTGTGATCATAACTCTTTTTCTCAAATCCTAGGAATGATGGAAAGAATCATGCAGACACTGCCTGACCGAACCTGGTAGAGGCTTCTGAGTGCGATGACATTGACCAAGGAACAAGGAGATTAGTGTCTCTTCTGGACTGTGAATAGAAGGACTCTAAGGAGCAAAATGAAAGTTGACTTTCTCTATTACAGAGGATGACACAGATTTTACTAGATTTTCACCAGAAATACTCCATAACCATGTGAGAATTGCAGTCACAAAGAAAAAGCATTACATTTTTGGAGGGTCTTTACAGGTAAATGACCCACCCCATGGAAAGTCAGGTTCCACCCATCCTCAAGGGGACTGGGCCCCGTTTCTGTGCTTGAGACACCACACCACTTTAGTTCACATGCGGTCTGGATATATTCAAGAGGAGTGATAGGGCAGAAGGGATTGAAGTGAATGAAGAAATCGAATGAGCAGGGGGAAATTGGAAATAGTGAAATCTTTTAAAGTTCGCTTTCGATCTATCTTTCACTCCAACTGACTTTAGAAATTCTTGGTTTCCTTGCATAGCAGTCATAATAATTACTGTATGGGATAGTGAGAAAAGTATGGGCTTCTGAGGCTCACAGACTGGGTTTGTCTGGGGTGAGGCCCGAGATTCTGCATTTCTGATAAGTCTCCTGGTGATGGCAACACTGCTGAGCCAAAGACCCCACTTTAAGTAGCAAGGAGATAATGTCTGTAAAGCAGTACATAATAGATCATCAGAAATAATGCCTCATCACTATTTCCAAGCATTATCATCATCAAACTCATGTATGTTAATTTGCTTCCTTTATAGTTAATCACGCACCACAAAAATAATGTAATTAAATCAGACATTATCTGATTTAATTATCAATTAAATTAATTGATATATAATTAAATATGTCAATTATAATATAATTAAATATATAATTATATATTAATAAGTTAAATATTTATCAATTGTTGAAATAACTTTACATGCATTTATTTTTTGACACAATTTTAAAAACCAGAGAGAATGACCATGAAAGACTCTTGAATTTATGACATTTCTATTCCCTTTCTTCATTGTAGTAGGTGAAGGAAAACTATAACTTATTGTATTGCATGAGATATTAATAGCTTCACTCAATTTAACCTTATTATCAATAGGAATACTTTTTAAGCTTTATCCAAGTTGCGAAATATTATGCCTATATGATACCATGCATATGACACGTGTATAGAGAAGAAAAAAATTAGAAGAACATGCACAAAATTTTCTGAAAATGGTTGTCTTCTTTGCAAATCACAGCCTAATACCAGGAATTGCTTCTCTGTTTGTTTTTTTTTTCTTTTCATGCTTCACACTGCTTAAATGTATGATTCCTATGATTGACATTTGCAATTTAAAAGTTAAAGAAAAAATAACTATTATTTTGGGACTTTGGCTACCTTGACTTTCTAAAATCCTAAAAGAGAAAATGTTCTTATTAGTGAAGTGCTTCTTCTTAATGTCAAACATTTTTACAGCACAACTAAGTACATAATAAGACAGTTTTTCCTAAGGCCTAGTTACTCATTGACAGTAAATTAGGCATTTGGGTATATGAATTTGTAATTATACCTGGAATCCAACTCTTCTAGGTATTTGACATCTAAAATAGTTATATATCTAAAATAGTTAACATAATTCCATAAGTAGAATCAACTTGGAGTAGACACACTGCAGAACAATGTGTCAGATTTGGGGGATATTTTTTTCCCCAGTGGTACAACAGGTATTTAAAAGGCTTGATTTCATGTCATAAAACCAATCAAAATAGAATGTGTTGTTTGCTCTATGGGGGTGATATAAAACTATAGACTCTTTGACCTGGAAGGGATTTTTAGGCATTATCTCTTCCAATCTCATTTTTAAGTAAAGGAACTGAAGCCTCCAGGGGCTAAATGAATCTGGTATGTAATAAGGGTGTTAAAACAAAGACCACTGGAGACTTAACACACTGGTTTAAATTAAGCTTCTATAAACAGATTTCTCTCCTTGGTGTATACAATTACTTTCTATACAAGCTTTAAAATTATTTTGTGAGCTTCAAAGTGCTGGAGGTAAAGCTTTACATTTGTTGTGTAATCTTCCCAGTCCTTTGGGATAAAACAGTAAGGGACCCTCCCAAACTTGAGCTTAGTAAATGATTTTACCTTAAAATATCCATAAACCTAATCATTTTAGTAACTGTTTTTACAGTTCCAAAGTTCATGTCCACTCCCAAGTGCATAAAACCCACAATACCGTAGAGCTGGAGTTAAGATCTGAAGATCATACGAAAACAACTGATTGTAAATGAGGGTCATAGAAGGTGGAAATCACAGCTTAACATCAGAAGTCATTTTTCCATTTTAGTTTTTCAATTGAAAATAAGAAACTGCTGTAAAAAAGATGTCTCCACATATAGACTATATAGGGTTTCTAATACCCAATCTCCATTTTCACATGGTTGGAGGCTATATAATTATTCAATGTTGGTCTTACAGAATTTGGTCTAAAATGCCTGATTTCTAATGCTCTTTGGGTGGTATGTGAAAGTCAGATTTTGGGAAATGATCAAAGGCAAATTTGATGTAGAAAACAGGTAGGGTTTTTGAAGTTGGATGAGAAAGTATATTTGTGTGTACTGAAAACAGGAAAGGATACAGTTGTGGTGAGGGTAAAAGTCAAAGGGGTTGAGTGTCAGTGTCCTCCTGGGACTTCTCCACTCTGTCAACACCTGGGATTGCCTTTTAAAGATCATCGCGTCTTTTGAGCCTGCCTTGCAGCAATAACTGGACTTTGGTCCCAAACAGCTGCATTTCTGATTTATCTATATCCGTGGTCCATCTCCACCCTTTCATCCTCTTTGGAAAAGAGATTTATGCCCGTTCCCTGTTCCAATTGTTTACATGATATATCCTCCTTTTGGCAGAATTTGCTGAACAAAAAGTTGGTTCCAGTCCTTTGGAAAAAGTAAAACTGTGTATTTCAATGGTTTAAAACATGCTCTGTTAAAACTTTTGCTGTCTATACTACAGATTTTTTTTTAGGGCACATGCAGTGATGAAGGAAAACCCAGCAAAAATGCATTGAACTACCAATTTCTTTAAAATGAGAGTTATCAAATATTGAAATCAGTTAAACATACTTCTAGTTCTTATGGGAGTTTGAATCAGAGAGAAAAAAAAAATGTCATTCCTTTTTTATGAAGCAGAAAACCCAAATGAATATAAAGCTTTGTTCCCAATAAACTGGGCTAGGACAGTAAAGCACAAGCAGGTAGTTCTACCCTTCTAGTTTGAGATCCAGTCCAGTTGAGGCTTCTAGCATAAGTACCTCTATCCTTTAAGTTTTATTACAGGTGATGTTCTGAAGTTGTAACGAGAACATACTCTCTAGTTTGACTCTCTCACCAAAACAATAGGGACCAAAGTTTGGCAAAAGGCCATGGTTTCTCTCTTGAAAGACTCAAGGCAGTCAAATGTCCCTAATCCACAGAAACCTCACAGAATCTAGTTCAAACACCTCCTGAGGAAACTGTACTTAATTGGGACAAACATTGCCAGGTTAGCTTTACTACACTTTTGAAGAAAAAGTTTATGGTGGTGAAGCCTTTGAAAGTAAATACCTCGACAGTGGTAACCACTTTTACTGTCTCCTCTCAACTCCTACTGGTTCCCCATGCTTTGGAGTCTGGCTGTTAGGAGACTTGGAGGAAAAGAAACTCAAGTGTGGCAGAGAAGGAGTGAGGGGAGTGATGGGGATCACACCAGGAAGCAAGCATGTGGAAGCACTTGGCCAGACCTCTGAGGACACCTGTGGACAGCCTACACATGAGGTGCACCCTGGGGGCCATGGGAGTTTATTCTCAAGAGACTCTTAATTGGGGGCAAGTTGGGTTTGACCTTTCCCAAGCCTAAAGCTTGGAAACGTCTGTATCTTAGACTCTTACAGTATCTTACAGCCTTGCTGTAAAAAAGAAGAAACATTGATTATGACAGCTTTCCCCGCCCCTCAACTCCAAATGGACTTGTCTTACTTCTCCACTCTCATTTTCTCCTTTCCACACCCTTTGCTTCAGTCACTTGTACCCTCAGATATGTGAAATCAATGTTGGATCACCTTAGACACTAGTCTTCGAGTTTTAATAATTTTTTTCTAGTTCATTTCCTTATTTTTCCCTGAAGATAAATCACAAACAAAATACTCTACTGTGAACAGTAAAAATTATTTAGTTGGCAGGTCATCAGTCTCTGCTTACAGTTGATACTAAATGGTTTAGATGAGTACAAGGAGCAACACAGTGTTTTATGGGTTAGTCGTACCTTTGTTTCATGATGGCATTCTATCGAGGGTCCAGTTTTCCCTTTACAGTTAGAATGGTGGGATGTAATGATACCAAGTTCTGTCCTTCTGGCTCATAGACTCTCTTCCATCTCCAGTAACATTTCCATGAAGTAAATAAAAATGGCCTCTTGTTCCATTTTCTATTGGCTAGCATCACCATCTCCACCATCTATCCCTTAGTTCTTATTGGAAATAAAACTTTTGCTTGGATTAGAAGACTCAGAAATATGCTTCTATGCTCTCTTTCCACCCTTTAATTTATGCGATCATCAAGTAAAAAAGACAAAGACAAGATGGTCCTTCAGCACACTTTGGGAACACTTGAGTTCTAATAATAACACTCACATCATGTATTTGAATATCATGCTGTAACTTTAAAAGTACTTTCAAGAAAGGAAGACATTATTTAGATCTAAAGATTTCGGTCTATAAGAACAGCTTAACTTTTGACCTTGCTGTTAGCTGATACATTTCTCCTTGCTCTTTTGATATCACAGTGAAACAAAATATCCTTGTGAAGCATTAAATAATTATTTTTCTCATATGGAAAGAAACAACATGGAAACTACAGTAATTTTGTGTTAATTAAAAAGGCTTTTTATAAGACATTCAAAATGCTTTAGGAGATCTTGAAACAATGGTATTTTCATATCAAATGTGTTTACTTTAATCACTCAAGTTAAGAGCAGACTCTACTTCCTAGCTTCTGTTTTGATTTTTGTTTCTGTTGACTACATGTGCCAAGGTACATTGTATTATAGACGATTATTTCTTTTGAAAACTTTAGAAGATACAGAAAATTAAAATGCAGTACAAAGAAAAGGCAGTAAATAAAAAAATGTAACAAACGCTCATGACTTTACCACCAGGATTGATATTTACAACATTTTGTAATAAAAAAGATAATGTTGAAGTTCCGTTTGTGATTCGTCGACTTTCCAAAGCATGTTTGTAGAAATGGAGGTGTAGAAAAGGATCATGAAATCACGGTGTCCCTCTGTTTTTCCTGAAGTAATAATCCTTGTGATGAGAGCTAATGTGGAGCATACAGTTAAACTCTGAGCCAACCTGTCTCATCTAGTGTGTCAACAATATGCTATTTGCCATTTACTTAACCTCATCATGCCTGTATAAAAAAATAAATGATTCAGTAAAACAAATGGTATAAATAACCAGTAATAATTATTACTGGGTACTTCAACAACAAATATTTCATTCCTAAACTGGTGCAAATTTCCTTATTACTTGAGAGAAGTTTGTCACTGCTAATAATTATGTAGACTACTTTTTTAGTATGAAAAGAAAAATACACATAATTCCTAATCCTATACGCAAGTGAAGCTACATAGAGACTCTAAATACAATTTATCTACTAAGTAAGAAAACACTCAGCAACTCCTATTTTTACAAGGTAATGGTCTTATTTCTAAATTACTTTAAAGGGTGACTGTTTAAATGTTAACCAGGGTGCTAGCTCTCTCTCAGGGAAATAAATAGGAAGATGAAACACAGGAACATTCCTAGAAATGAGTGTGTGACCTGTTGGTCCTTACAGTAAATTAAACTAATTCTAAACGTATGTTTATGTGTTGTAGCCCTATTCAGCTGATATAACTTTTCCATTAAGTGGGCAAGTAGATTTCCTGTAGTACCCCCGATTGCCTGAAGAGGTATATTGTTTTCTTGTGTTTCCATTACAACATAGAGACTAAGAGGGAATCCTCTGTGGTATTTTCGCCTAGGTTGTGAGTCTTTTATCTGTAGGTTGTATTTGTATCTGAAAGGTGAATATTAATAGCCGCTTGGCAGCAGAGTGACTTTCTTTAAAAAGGGGGTTCCCTGTGTATGGGTGGATTAACCTTTCAAAATGCATGTTTCTACTTAAGCCACTTAGTTACTGTTTGATTCAAAAAGTCATAAAGACAAGGTCTCTGTGTTAGATCTTGTAGTATGCTTACCTAGATCTGAGAGGGACTTTCAGGATAGAACATGGTGAGTAACATAGTGCCGTGTGCCTTTACTTTCATTTCGCTTACTTACCAGAGTTCACTGTGACTTAATTTCTTTTTAAAATGCCTAAAGTTCTCATATTAAAAAGGTATTGATGATGAGCTCAGAAATATTAGAAATTAAGATATGGCTTTATGTGTTCCAGGTGGAAAATGAACTAGAACTTGTCAATGTAATAACGTGTGATGTTTCCTTTAACATTTTTATTTTACAGCTTTCGCCAGTTAGTCCCTTTGTGCACATTAGATAAGATAAGCTTTGGAAATGACACATAGATCTATGTGAATGTTGTTCTATTTGCTTTATTCTTTCTAAAAATTCTGTAAATAAAACTAAATTTAAGTACTTGTATGAATAATTTACTATGTTTCCCTTTTTGGGATATTACAGGGTTGAACAATCTTAAGCAATGAATAGGACAAGCATCTATTTAGTGTGTGTTCCATTGTAGAGGGTATTTTTCACTGTATTCTTTTTGGTACTATATAAACATGTTGATGGAAAACATAAAAAAAATTCTAAAATAATATATTCCTAAATATAAGTTATTGGACTGCTTTATTTAAATAGTCAAATTTTCAGAGATTGGAAAATAAACTTCTCTTGGAATAATTTAAATGTGAGCATTCAGACTGTCTTCCTAGGAAGATTAATTTTAAAAGCCAGCAGTGGACAAAGGAGGACTAGATGTCTGTGGGTACAGTGACAATGTTTCAATAATCTGGCAACCCTGAGTTTCTAGCTTAACTACAAACACTCCTGCTGTGAAATGCTGAGGATTGGATCCTTTGGAGAATCTCAGGCAATGTCTTGTTGCAGAGACTCCCAGAGTGTCATTTTTTTTTCCTGTCTTCTTATTTTTTCAATTTGTGTATATATTCATGGGGCACAAGTGCAATTCTGCTACATTGATACATCGCATTGAGGAAAAGTCAGTGCATCCATCACAATGCACACTGTACCACCAAGCAACCTCTTGTCATCTACCCCCTCCCATCACCACACCATCCTTCCAAGTCTCTGTTGTCCCTCATTCCACATCCATGTGTACAGATCATGTGGCTCCCACTTATAACTGAGAACATGTGGTATTTGTCTTTCTGTGTCTGAGATGTTTCACTCAAGACAATGGTCTCCAGTTCCAACCACGTTGCTGCAAAAGGTAGAGAATGTTCTTTTCACAGACCTGTCCTTACATCCAAAGGGAACATGGGCCTTACCCTTATGGGCAAGAAGCAAATATGTGTAGAATGGATCAGTGTTAACAGGCTATTTTCAGACATAGTCTTCTCATTTTTAAAATCCTTTTTTTTTAATGTCAGAGTTTTAATACCTTTTTAGAGTCTAGAAGATAGGAGATATACTTCCTCATTTTCTCCTTTCCTTTTCACTCTATTTTTGTGTGTCTCTTTCTGTCTGTCACTTGTCTCTCTCTGTGTCTCTGTCTCTCTTTGTTTCTCTCTCTTTTTCTCTCCCCCTTGCTCCTCTCTCTCTCTTCCAAGTACACATTTACTTAAAGTCATTGGCTTCCAGTACAACTCTCTCATTGAAATTTGCAGTCACTGTACCATTTCTCAATTTTAATGAGATTAGTGAGTCATGAATGAAGAAGAAATAATAGTTTTTAGACATGGGAAATTGAGTGTTAAGCTCAATTCCTCCCATTTAAAGGATTGGAAAACACAGCTACCAAAGAGATCTGTGGAACATACAGGCAAAAATCCCATACTTGAGATCCCAATTCCTCAAAAGGTCTGTGGTGAGGCCTGGGGTGGAGGAGGGACGTGGAGGGGAAGGCAAAGATGCTTACTAAGTTTTTTGTCAACTGAATACTTCCTGCTGAGGATAAAGTCTTAGGCTTCATTGTAACTGTTAACTTTTTTAAATTGCCCTTTTAATTTCTAAACATTGCTTTCTTATTAAGATTAGATAATAAAGAATTCTCAAAGGAAAACTTGTTAGTTACAGTTGTTCTACCATCTGTTTGGAGTTGTGACAGTTTGGATCTTGCAAATATGGTTTCATGAAAGATGAAGGCATTAGAATAAAAGAAACTTACTTTTTATACATATGTCCTCAAGTCTTAAAGAAAAAAGCCAGAATAAAAAATGTGTTTCTACTGAAATTGCACAGAGCATGAGCAAAAAATCAATTTTATTTGAAAACATGTCCAAGATTAAATATCCCCGTGATTTTAGAATAAAAACACCATATGGGGGGAAATTATTCTAGTGGTGGCAAAGCACAGTCCAAACAAATGAATCCCTTGATTGATCTCAGAATGGAAAAAACCGTGGATGACAGAGAAATAGCCACAGTGGGACAGTTAGTACACAGTTAATAGATTATTGTGGTAAGTAATCAAAATCAATCATTCTCTGCCTTTGCTAACTGACATGTATAAATTCTGCAAGAAGAAGGGACACAGTCTGTAATGCAGTGTTAAGCAGCATAATTAATAAAGCACATTTGAAGGTAAATGACCCCTTTTCACAGTTTCAAATTGCAAATATGATGAAATGTTTCCTTTGTATGTGAATAAATATAGATAAATAGAATTGCTTATAGCCAGATGACTCTCAGAGTGTGTGCTCGCATACTATAGTCAGTATACTCTCCCATATGTTGTCATATTTTGGGGTTTTTTTTTCAATTTTAGAGAATTTATTGTCATTTTCCTATAAACTCTTTACTTAGAAAGTTATTAAAAAATCTTTTGGGAAGACAGCTTACATTATTTGAGATACAAAAGGCAAAACAACAGTGGATATTAAAAAAAGAGAAAAAGTTTTCAGCTTAACTGGAAAATGAGCATCTCTTTTCAATTTTTCTTGTAGAGAGAAATATAAAATATGGGAACAGTATAAAAAATGAAACGATTTATAATGAAAAGAAATAATGTTATTTAATTTAAAAATGAGCAGAAGGATTCTCAACTTTAAAGTGTTTAAGGTAGGCAAATTTAGCCCTGCCCAAGTAAGAGCCAAAACAATAAGATTAATTTCTAATTAGAGAATATTCTGCCACTTGTTTAAAAGCAAGAAAAAATATTAAAACATATAACCATAAGCATTAAGATATAATTAGTCTGAGAGGATTTTGAATCTGGCAGGTTAAAGCCAAAGGGTGGATTCTGTATCTAAATCCTGTGTGGAGGGATAAAGTCTCATCTTAACTTTTGCTTATCAGAAGCAAGCATTAATTTAAACCACAGGGATGAGATCAATTATTATTATTCATAACAATAATTGAACAGTCTTTCATTTATTTTTATTTGAGATATTGAGACAGCACAGTTCTTTATGTTTGTTAATCTTGGGATAATCATCTGGATGTTAAAATCACAAAATTCTCTGTAGCCCCAGGTAGTTAGCTTTAGCACAATTGATTGATTTTAATAATAATGACAATGATGCATTATGATGTTTCAAATAATAGTTTCTGACATGGCTTCTATTGCTAAAATTGGTGCAGATCAGGATTCACTTTACTCTTTCCTTACAGTTGCTCATTATCTGGTTTGGGAACAGGAGTAGATACAATGGCATTAAAGTTATGCAGAGACCCCTGGGCTAGATGGACGTGAGAGCTAAAAAAGGCGTTCATCACACAGCTCTGGCTTCTGTGCCTCACACTCTGAAACTAATAAGGCAACAATTAAATGCAGGGGTGATAACAATGTATTTGCCTTTTCTTCTAGTTTCTGTGGAGACTTGAAAGCTCTAAATACATGTGGTGAAATTTAAATCTAGTTTAATATTCAAAATTCACTGGAAAGCCTGTAAGAAAGTGATTTTTATGGGCCATGAATGCTATTATACACATTATTATGTATTACTGTCTTTCAACTACTTTCTCATGGAATGATTAGAGCTCATCCAACATGAAAGTCTGAATTATTTTTAATAAAGATCAGTTTTTACTTTGGTCTACTACTTGCTAAGATGCATTCAAAATTAATATATAATTGTAAAATGAAGTTTATGACTTAGGAAAATATTCTGGTGTGCAAAGATTCCTGATAAATTGACTCAGGTTGGCCTTTACTACCCTTTCCAGTGGGTGGGAATCTGCCTAGAAGAACTGGTATGTAGCCGGGGGCTAAGGACACGTGTAACAGATACAAAAGTGATCCACTACAAGTTTCACCTGAAGCATCAAACACATTCTTAATCCCACATTTTCATGATTCTCAGTAGAACAATCAACGTTCATAAATCATAACATATATAATAACATTCACGTCCTATAAAATAATGTTCTCTACAGGTTTTCCAGGTTTTTTTTTTTTTTTGAGTTGGAGTCTCACACCATCACCCAGGCTGGAGTACACACTCATGGCCACCCCAGCGTCAACCTGCTGAACTCCAGCGATTCTTCCACCTCAGTGTCCAAGTAGCTGGAACTACAGGCACGTGCTACCATGCCCAGCTAATTTTTTATTTATTGTAGGAGCGAGGTCTCACCAAGTTACCTGGACTGGTCTCGAACCCTCGGATTCAGGCAATCCACTCATCTCATCCTCCCAAAGTGCTGGAAATTCAGGTTGAGTCACAGATCCTAGCCTCCAGTAAGTTTTGAACATTAAATAAGATTTAAATTCTGGCCGGACTCGGTGGCTCAGCCTGTAATCCCCCGCTTTGGGAGGCCAAGGTGAGTGGATTGCCTGGGCCCACAGGTTCGAGACCCGCCTGGGCAACTTGGCGAGACCTCATCTCTACAATAAATCAAAAAATCAGCCGGGCGTGGTAGCGCATGCCTGTAATTCCGGCTACTCAGAAGGCTGAGGCGGAAGGATCGCCGGAGCCCAGCAGGTCGAGGCTGCGGTGGCCAGGAGCGGCCACTGCACTCCAGTCTGGGTGACAGAGTGAGACTCCAACTCAAAAAAAAAAAAAAGGGCGTGGTAGTGCGTGCCTGTAGTTCCAGCTACTTGGAAAGCTGGGGCAGAAAGATCGCCGGAGCCCAGCAGGTCAAGGATGTGGTGGCCAGGAGCGTGCCACTGCACTCCAGTCTGGGCGACTGAGTGAAACTCCAACTTAAAAAAAAAAAAAAAGATTTAAATTCTACCATACTTATTTAGAGGTTGATTGAATTAAATTAAATTAAATTAAATTAATTTAGAGCCAGGCAACACTACAAAAATCATCTCGTAGCTCAGGTGAACCAAAAGTTGCTTTCAGATGCTATGCCTTGTTTAATTGTTGTTATTTTCTTTGAAGAAGGGAAGTATTATTCTTACTTTTCAGATGAGGACGTTGGGGTTCAGTGTTTCAATAACATGCCTCAAATCACATTCGCCTGTTGAATGCTACAGATTGGAATCAACGTATTTTTACTCTAAATCCAATCATCCTTCCAAAACACATGTTTTTTTAAAGTGAATTTGTAACTTGGGGGACTTCAATGAAATTCTTCAGTAGAAATCCACAATACAGGAATATTTCCCCAAATAAAGCTGGATAAAGACCCAGAATAAGGAGGTGCTTGTCTTGTTCCAGAATAAAGGACCATTCTATAGATCAGATCCTTTCTTTCTTTCTCTTCCTTCCTTCCTTCCTTCCTTCCTTCCTTCCTTCCTTCCTTCCTTCCTTCCTTTCTTTCTCCTTTCTTTCTTTCTTTCTTTCTTTCTCCTTTTTCTCTTTCTTTTTAAATAGAGAAGAGGTTGTCTCACTATCTTGCCCAGGCTGGTCTTAAACTCCTGACCTCAAATGTTCCTCCCACTTCAGTCTCTTAAAATGCTGAGATTTTAGGCGTGAACCCCTGCACCTGGCCAAGGACCAAATCCTTTCACAGGGTAAAGTTGATCATTGGTAATATATCAGTAAGTCTCTAAAACACATGCATCAAGAGAAATATTGCAATAATCCTAGGATGACTGATTTTCATAGCATATAAGTATTGGAAAGACACTTAACCATAATAATGTGCAATCTGCTCTTATTTTGGAAGTGGTGGTAGATATTCAAGAACTTGCAAATTTAGTGATAGCCCTGGTGAATCTTGTTCTCCTGACTCCTGGTTCAGAAACTTTTCCAATATCAATCCCCAAATGTCAGTTTTGAATCAAGAAGAAATACAGATGACCTGATGATGAGCTATAGAGAATCTGTGATGGGAAAAAAACTTTATTGCTATAAAACAAAAAGACTTCTTAGAAGGAAATAGGTTATAAAAGTCCCCTGATTTGACACCTTTCTCAGAATTATGAAGTGGAAAAAAAAACTATAGCTCTTTTGGGTATTTCTTTTTTGGTTTAGCCAAACGATGTGTAGCCAAAAATCTCTTGCTTGTTCTCAATTTCCCTTGAGCCATTACTGTAAATGAGAGTGATGTGTAATTTTCCTCTCCAATTACTTCCACACTACATTCAAAGATCTTTAAGTACCTGTTAGAGATAGGAATCTTACTTGCTAGAGGAAGTAAATGAATAAAAATGTACAGCATATGTTTTTTGAATTTGACCATTTAGCTCCCGTATTCCCATTTTTCAGTTTTGTATAAGTTACTTAATTCTAATTGAAAGAGAACCAGATATGGAGAACAAACAGCACCCGTGCTGCCCTCCTGCCTTAAGCATTAACCCAGTAGTGGTCCCTGCCACAGTCCCCAGTGCTGGCAGCACATATTTGGCAGTGATAGTCATGCAACTTTAGACTTCAATGGACATTAGAGGTCATTCAATCAGACCTTGATTCTTCAGAAGACTGATGCTCAGAAATTGACTAACAAGCTCAAGACCACACATTTAGTTAATTTGGCAATTGAACAAGAAACAAGTAGATTTCTCATTTATAGGTTTTATCTTTACATTTCTTTCTTGCCAATAATATTAAGGTTGTTCATTATCATCCACATAGTGGCAACAAATATCTCATAGTTTGGAAATTGTTTAAAAGCCATGAAAGTTGCTAAAAGTAAACGGAAAAATTTTTAAGAGCATTGTGTTGTATTTCTTCACATGAATTTATTTTTAAATTGGATTTGAATGCCTTTGAACAGGATGTTTTTTTCACTGATCGCCACAGGCCCTTCTCCCACTTCTCAGCACCTATTTATGTCAGCTTCCTGACTCGGCAGGCATTTCCCTCTGTTGACTTAAGCAACTGCTCTTTTTCCAGCCTCCACTCAGCCAGCTCACAGCATGGACTAACCATTCTGTCCTTTCACTCAGTGCAACAGGCAGACTGGCTCTCAAGGCACGCTTATAGCTAAGGATGGTCCCTTATTTCTGCCTCTGAAAGTTGAGCGGGTATGTTTACCAAGAGTGAGTTTGGTTTGTTCCCCCAAACTATCTATAACAATTGTACTTTTTAAAAAGCAATTACATAACATCAATAAAATGTATATAACCAATGATACATGAGTACAAAAGGTAAAAAAAAAGTTTCAATTAGAGAAAATTTGAATATCTCTGAAATATCTAAGAAAGATGAGTTACCAAATCTGAATTAGATGTGGGTAAGGCAAATATAAAAAATTAGGAAAATATCATAAACCCTAACAGCATTCCTATTTTTGTCTTAAAATTCTTGTTCTTTTGTAAAGAAACTAAAACTGGAATTCAGAGAGGACTTATTGTGGGCCAGAAAGCTCATGCAGACAACCATCAGTAGATCCCTCCTTGGAAAAGAGAGCTTAGCAAATGATATTCACTTATGTATTTTCAGTTACACTGAATTGATTAATATGATGTTAATGTATTATTCTTTATGAGTTTCTGTTTTAACAAATTTTCTGATGAACTTACTACCTATCTATAGGTCTCTTAAATGATCAGCAAGAAAACTTTTAATATATTTTTAAATATCATAATGTCATTTCTAAAAAAAAATCTAAGTGCTTTATATATGTGTGTGAATATGTATATATGTATGTTTTTCAGCATATTTTCTTATAGAATCTTTATTATATCTAGATATAGGGGTAATGATTTTCATGGTGGTTTAGAACTTACCAATGGCATTTCATCCTAAATGTATTAAACTTGGTTAAAATTTAATTTTTAATTTAATAAAGGCAGATACTGAAATGAAATGGTTTCTAGGTAGGCATTATGACTTCTACATAGTATGCCCCAGAATGAAGCACATTTTATATAGATGAATATCGGGAGTCAGCCTCTAGTTCTTTCTGTCTTAAGAAAAGATTTCATAGCTTTGATTGAAATTCTATTTTGACATATTCCAATGCTGTAACATAGACTTGACCAACACAACAAACTTATACAATAGTAGAATTATTTGACAATTTTTAATGTAATGTTCTCAAGGTCTGTAAAACCTATTTGTACAGACTTTGACTATGACTGATAATACTTACACCCAAGCTTTTGAACCTGACTTTAGAAAGCCAAGTGTATTAAGAGCTGTCACCACAAATATCGAAAAGCTTGTAAAACTTGATTTGCTTCCAAAAGTAAGTATATCCTCTAAAGTTGAGTTATTTTGGAACTGTGGATTGTGTAAATTTCTGCTTAAACAATCAAGCAGTTCGTGATCTTCACTGGTTTACTGAAATCCATCCAAGAATCCAGGACATCCTTTGGTTAAGTCAAACAGAAAGCAACAGCTGCTTTTTCAGCAGTATAGGAATGCCCCCCAAAAAAGAGGAAGAAGAGGAGGAGAGGAAGAGAAAGAAGAAAGTAATCAAAATGATGGAAACAAAGAAATATATTTGCTTTTAACTTAAGAGCATGCTATCAGTCAGTTGGGTACTGTTAATTCTGTAGTCTTTAATTGTAATATTTGGGGTCGCAGAAATTGTATATGGCTGCAGTTGGATGTGGTGACATGTGCCTCTAGTCTAAGGTACTCAGGAGGCTGAGGTGGCAAAATCACTTGAGCCCAGGAGTTCAGAGCTGTAGTGAGCTATAATGGTGCCTCTGAATAGCCACTGCACTCCAGCTTGGGTGATATAATGAGACCCCATCAAGGAAGGGAGAGAAAGAGGGAGAGAGAGAGGGAGGGAGGAAGGGAGAGAAGGAGGGAAAGAAGGAAGGAAAGAAAGGAGGGTTAGGAGGGAAGGCGGGAGGAAGGAGAAAAACTGTATGTGATTTATACTTGTCTTCCCCAGGAAAACAAAATTGCGAAACAACTTTAAGTTAGATTTCAAACCCTTTTGATTTCAAATTTCTATGATGTTAAAAAAAAAAAGCAAAAATAAGATAATGTAAATAATTCATTAAAAGTATCTGAGCAACCACTGTTGGCCATAGTAAGTTCCATTATCTCAAGCGCAATTGTTGATGTCATTTATTTTTCATTTTATCATCCTCTGTCTTGTACCATTAAGTGTCATTCCTTCATTCTTTTATTTTTAAAGTACTAGGTCCTCACCATGGACTAGGTATCATGCTGGGCCCTAGGGATGTGAAAATATAAAATGCCTGGTTTTTGGCCTCTAAGTTTTGTCATTTTATTTTCTCAACAGAATGATGAATTCTGTGAAGGCAAGCACCTATACCTTTATTTGAAATCTTAGGCATAGAATTTTAGAGTCAAAGAGACCTTAGAAATAGTCTATACCAACTCCCATTTACCAAGTTCTCCCAATGTGACCAGGAGTCAAGATGGTGAACACATTAGTTATTCACCTCCTCCCTTTTAAGATTCCATTAAAATGGACACCCACTAACAGAGTATATTCACAGGGCTGCTCTGAGGATTAGATTGTATAAATCTAATCCTCAGAGCAGCCCTGTGAGGCAGGTACTATTATTATCCCCATCTCATGGAAGAGGAAACAGCCACTGAGATGTTGTATTCTCCCCAGTTGAGTCACTTGAGGAGGAACGAGGATTGAGCTTGAACAGTCTTGCCTCTGAGCCCATTCCTCATCACAGTGCTGCTCTGCTTCTGCAGATGCAAAGAAAGGGATTTTAAAAGACCTCTGGCAAACAAGGGAAGGAAGCCAGCTCTATTATTTTTCACCCCACTTTTAATCCCACTGATATTACATGACTCGATCTCCTTTACCTCAATTACCAAACTTTATCCTAATAACTTAGCTTTTTTCGAAAATTTTCAAAAGAATGTGCATAGCTTCTAGAAGTTTCAGAAAAGGGATCTCAGTATTTAATTCATAGCAGACTTGTTGTGATGGAATAGATGCATTATGATCATGCCTCTTGCTAACAATGATCTTATACAAAGTTTCTGCATCCCATGGATGACAAACGTGAATGCATATGGGTGAAATAATGGCTTCTTAGATGACCCTCCAGGGTGGAAGATAAATGTCACAGATGTGAGCTAAAGGGAAGACCTGTGGCCTTTTATCTAAAAGCCAACAAACTGATATCACAGGCAGACACTGTGCACCATAATCAAGTACTAGAAACCTGGCTAGTTATGTTTTAAATACTTCGGGGTGAAGTATCTGAGAAATTTACCTTGAATAGGTGCAAGTTAAAGAGGGGCCAGCTACCCTATCTTTCCACTGTGTAGTATTCAGATAAAATTTGTTTTTAGGAATGTCCACTGTGTTCTATGTCTAACTTGGTTGTTTCATTACGATTTGTTTCAAGTATTTAAAATGTTTACTAATTAATGTAATTAATTACATTATACAAGAAATTAGTGAACCACAAGCAAAGGTAACTGCAATACACAACGGAATATTATGCAGCCATAAAGAAGGACAAATAAAGAAGGTTGTTTGCAACAACCTGGATGAATTTGGAGTCAATCATACTCAGTGATTTACCACAGAAACAAAGAACAGAGTTCCATATGTTCTCACTCATAAGAGGACCTTGAACAATTATAATGCTATAAGAAAGCAATTGGCAGTAGTGGGAAACTGTCAGGAGAGGGGCCTGGGACTGGCAGTTGAGGAAAACTGCTAAGGGAGGGAGGGGCATACCTCATCAACAAGGGTACCTGCATGATCAATGTTTATTTACCTAACCCTGAATTGTACCCCACATCTTTATATTAAAAATTAAAAAAAAAAAAAAAACTGCAATGTGCCATTGAAACTGGGAGTTTAGACCCAGTGTTGCCTGGTTTGTAGTATCAGGTGTTTTGCTACTGACGTTTGCATGTCTCCATACCAGTCAATAAAAATTCAGGAAGTGCATACTTCCCCGATTAGATTGATTCTGTGCTTTTTTGCTCAATGAAAGATTATAGGAGTGAGACCTTTAGCAGAATTCCTTATCATATGGTATAATGTCACCCTGACTCATAAGTAGTGAAGATAAAGTTCAGAGAGGCATATGAATGTTTGCTAAATCTTATGAGACTTCTGAAGTTGTCAATTTTCTCTAAGATTTTTTAGAAATGAGGCATTGGTATTGAGAAGTCTTGATGTCCTCAGACTGGCTTGATTTTATTTATTTACTGCCCCTTGAAAGAGAAACCCTTTAACTGCAGTGTCCTTTTCTAGTTGTCTCCTTTGTTACTGTTCAGTTAGAAAAATATCTTTATTTGTAAAAATGAAAAGAATTCTGGTAAAATGGAAAAATAAACTACTGAAAATAATCATTATGATTGGGATATTGACTTTTCTGATTATCACTAGTTGATGTTTTTTCACTTCCAAGACTGAGTAATAACAATTGTAAAATTCCAGTTTAGAAAAAGGAGATTTAGAAAGGAAATGCAATGTTCAGTAAAATAATTAATACTTTTGAGACAACACTTGTCTGTTCCAGTGCCTCAGAGGTATTATTTGTGAATCTTAAATTATAAAATTTTAAATCTGGAGATTTCCCTTTCCACATGCCATTTGGGGTATTGACCACCAGGGTTCACATAATATAATATCAGTGCCTAAGAAATATATTTTTATAAGGTTATATTTGTAATATAAATATTTGTATAGTACTTTAAAATTGTACTAGTATTAAAACAGCTCTCATTTCAAACTTAAAATTTCATCTGTATAATTTTTCATTATGGCACAACAATTGAAAGTCATAAACTAGGAGTCAAATGGTTTGGTGTCTAATCCTTGATCAAGCATTAATTAGTCAAGTCATTTGTCTTCGTTTGACTTCTGTTTCTTTTATGTAAAATGATGGTGTGATAATTCTTAGAGTGTTCTCTAGTCTCAAATTTTTATTCCTGGATACTCCAAGACTTCATGTATAACTCAAGATATGCTAGGAAATTAGCATTATTTTTAAAAGTAATTTTTAAAATAATGAAGCAATTTAGGACATTTTAAAACTTTACTACAAATCTACTTTTATGTATTAATTCAATTTTTATAACCTCATCTTTCAGAAATAGACACTTATTGTGAGTCACTTTATCAGGCAGCATGTGACTTGTCTTCAATGCATTTGCAAAATTGTGTAATATCTCCAAAACGCCACATAAGTAAGCTAGGAGGTTTTGCAATTTTGTGTAGTTAAAAGATAGCTGGACTAGTTGGTGGTCCAATTCCTACAGCAGTCTTGAAAGACATTTGCTTTCATCTAATAACTGTCTACCATGGTGGCAACAGATGACTTTTAAACAGCTGTCATAAGCTGAAAACAAAACAAGCCACCCTCCCACACTATGTACAAATACCTTGCCAATAGCTGAAATGAATCCTTCCTGGGCATTTTAACAAACTTTTTTTTTTGGTTGTTGTTACAACTAAACAGAAACATATGACACCAGACAAGTTGGCTTCATGTTTCCCATAGACCTAACTCCCTCATTTTCTAACAGGATCACAGCAATTAATGGTTTCCAGATGCATTTAAAATGTGTTAATTGCCTACAGGAATTGACTTTTAAGACATACACAAATCTTCAAACTCTTTAGTCTCAGAATTCTACTGTAAGTCCCATGAGGTACTTTGCTGTTTGTGTAATGTTTGTCAACAGTTTGATGCTTAAGTTGCAACTAACATTAAATAGAAAATAAAGGGAAATAAAAAATTCTGTGTCTTAAATACAGCAGTTTTTCTTCCTTCTCTTTTAATTGTCACATTACCAGGTCCCTTATTTCTCTGAAAATCATAGAAATAATCCTTGTCTTCCATTGGAGATAAAGTCGGCATGAACAGCCCAGCCTGTGGTGTCATGGGGTCAGTAGGCACTCCTGGGGAACTCATTCCTGGACTGGGCTTAATTGAACTCCAAACATGTCAGCCTGACAACTTTACCAGTTTATGCTTTGTATGTTGGAATGTCTAGCTTTGTTTTGCTCGTTCCTGGACAACTTCTTCCTGTCACAAGAATCTCCCTTAACGGACTCGAGCCTATGTTTACACCCAGTGTTTTACCTTTGATTGAAACTAGGCAGAAGGCAAACTTGTGGTCTGTCTTCTTCTCCGGCAGGCTTGAAAAACAAGACATGAGAATAATAACATGACTTTTGGTGAAAAATATATTCAACAGGTGGTTTTCTCCTTCAGTGACTGACATAGTTAACTTCCCTTGAGCCTCATGTCATTTCTATATCTTTTCTTTTAGTTTCCATGTGGACGGCTCATAAACAAAAATGAGAAACATGATGAGAAACTGGTACTGTTCACTGGTCAGTCTGAAGATTCTGAAAGGTAATAACATCATTTCATTTAGGAGTTATTTGCCTCTAATAGCAATATTCTAGTTAGAGCACTTATGCTTTGTGACATGGGTCTAAATGAGAAAATGATGATGAGGAATAGTGTGGACTCTGAACACATTTTCTTTCATTGCTACCCAAAGGACAAGAATCATGGTGGACTATGAAGGTTATTTGCTTTTTAAAGTATTTGATAAATTTCCATTGACAAACCGGTATTTAGAATGGTTTCTCTTTAATTGCACAGATTTCCTCCTAGGAAACAACTCAAATTTCACTAATAATGTGAAGTACCTATTTCTTTTCTCCTGATTTGCTTAATCCTTAGTTCAGGTGTAGGGTGAGAAGTTTGCTAAGTCCTTATCAAAAATTCCCCTCCTCATTCTATCTATTACTTTCTACATTCAATCAATCTTTCCAGGTTTTTCTTAAGCCTCACTCTATTCATCAGTCAGTGGAACTGTCTTTACCTTTTACTTGGCACCTTTGATGTGTAAGATACTGTGCGAGCTGCTTGTAGAAGATATATCAGCTACAGACTGTAGCCTCAAGCTGCTTGCAGTTCAGAAGTGAAAAGCCATGGTTTCCCTTGTCCACAGTCATAATTTTCATACTGGGACAATATATGGGCCTCTTTTAATGAAAAGTTTCTCATAGTCAGAAAACCTGAGACTATGTCTTCAGACCCACAGGATCTAAGAATCCTAGTTTAAGAAACACTGACTTAAGAACTTGATTATTATTATTTATTTAAATTATCTTTCACTTGAAAGGTATTGAAAAATAGGAGTTTTTGACAAGCATGATCTATGGTAGGATGTTTTGCCTTGTGTAAGAGGCACAGATAAGCTGCTCTGGGGAGTCAGAAGAAGATGAGGTCTCCAGAGACTGGGATAGAGATACACGAAGAAGTTGTTGACCTCATTTCTGGCAAAGAGAAGCTGAAGAGAAAGATGGAAAAAGAGAAGGAAAGAGTAATCCAGGTTGAAGGCAGAGTGTGTACATAGCTGTGATGGTAGGAAAGCCGAACACTTGTGTCAAGATCAGCAAACAGTTGTTCTGACTTCCACAATGGTGTGTAACACAGAAAGAGAAAGAAACTTCACTGAAATCTTGAGTGAGTGACAAAATAGCTGGGGATTTATTCTGATTATAAAGATAAAACTCCTATTTTTCAATACCTTTCAAGTGAAAGATAATTTAAATAAATAATAATAAAGTTCTTAAGTCAGTGTTTCTTAAACTAGGATTCTTAGATCCTGTGGGTCTGGAGACATAGTCTCAGGTTTTCTGACTATGAGAAACTTTTCATTAAAAGAGGCCCATATATCATCCCAATATGAAAATTATGACTATGGACAAGGGAAACCATGAAGAATTGTGGACAGGGATTTCCAACAGGCTAGTCTAGCAACAGTGTTTAAAATTAATTGGGGAAAAACCAGAAGCTTGAGTAAATATAGAAATATTGATTTCTCCCATTCTTCTCAACCAGTTTATCTTTACAAGCATGTTAGCCTCTAATTGTATACAATTTAGCATTTTATTATGCACTCCTCTTTATTAGTCTTTAATTATGTTCTGTGTGTAAGTCTTGCCTCCTCAATACAATTTTATCTGGCTCAAGAGAAGAACTCAGCACACAGCCACATATTTCCCCTGAATACTGTGGACATACAATAAACCTTTATCTATTTCATATACATTTTAATAAAAGTAAGCAGTAAGCAAATTGAAATTTACTCACAGGAGTAATCTGGGGATTATATTGACAACCTGTAAAATTCTATAGCTATTATAGAAACAGAAAATATATGATGTTGAATAATCTCTAGGAAAGATCATACTCCATTGTATTTTGGTAGCAGAAGTACATGTCTGGCAAAATTTAACAGTTTAACAAAGTAAGAATGAAAGGGAGGAAGAAAGGAAGAGAGAGAGAACCCTATTTTTTCTATCAAGAGGTAGAGGATACCCTAACCCCCAAAACCCCCACACAAGGCATTTCCTTCCATGTGGAGAATTATAAGGACTTTGTGTCAGCTCCTGAGTCTCATTCTATTGCTTCCTCTCCACAGCCAGCAACACATATTAAGGTTTAGATTTATCCTGTTATCCATGATGAAAGTTATACAGAATTTAGTTGTTAACATATTTTTTTGTACAGTGGTTAAAAATGTGTGTTTCTGAGAGAAAGAGAGAAGGCTAAGTCCTTTGATAGTCCTCTAAAATGTCCCGAAGATGGTCTTCAAGTCGCCCTCTAGGTCTATAGGCCTGGGGGTACAGAAGAAAGATGAGGGATGAAGCAGGGGCTGTAATTCATATCTTTGTCTCAGGGGAGGTGAGAAAGAAAGGAGATGGAGGAGAGGTGAGAGCAAACAGGGTGGGAACAGAACAGTGAGCACATAGGTCATCTGTCCCTATCACTCTTCAGCTGACTCCTTTCTAATTGAAACGTGTTAGATTCTGTGAGCATAAGCTTTGCCATGTCTTGAAGTATTACACATTGATATTATGGCTGCCACAGTAAGTTTCCTTTTAAAGGAAAAGCAAGGGAACAGAGGAAACAACTTTAATTCTCAGTGTGGGAATTATCAAAGTAAGTCCAATACATTATAGCTTTAATATTATGCTTTAACATAGTCTTGAAGCATATTATTTTGAAAGCATGGCAGGGTGCAGTGGCTCATGACTGTTATCCCTGCACTTTGGGAGGCAGAGGCAGGAGGATTACTTGAGGCCAGGAGTTGGGGGAACAGCCTGGGTAACATAGTAAAACCTTGTCTCTTTAAAATGTTAAAAATTAGCTGAGTGTGATGGTGCATATCTGTAATTTCAGTTGCTCAGAAGGTTGAGGCAAGAGAAGCCCAGGAGGTCGAGGCTGCAGTAAGCTATGATCATACCTCTGCATTCCAGCCTGGGTGACAGAGTGAGACCCCATCGTGGGCGCATGAGAGAGAGACAGAGAGACAGAGAGACAGAGAGAGAGAGAGAGAGAGAGAGAGAGAGAGAGAGAGAGATTGAGATTAAATGTGAAATAAATACATAATAATAAAAGCAGCCCCACTCAACATGTTATGATCCTGGGGGTCACCTTTTGTTTTGAAGTATTCTTATAGTGTAAGTTCTTCATTTTAATTTTTCTAAAGCAGCTGCTTCCCTATCCTAACATTATTTTTTAAAGCATATTTTTAAAAAATGGATTATGCATTCAATTTCAACCTTGCAAGAAAAACTATTATGATTCATCTTACCCTGAAGTAGAGCTCATCTCAGAAGAATGAAATGAATCTAAGTTCTCATGAAGTGCCCCTTTTATCTGGCATTATACTCATTCACAATGGTAGTCGTTCACACTAATATTAAAGAGGATTGAATAATACTATCATTGCCTTCTGGTAACAATATACTGATTTCCAGATGTATTTAAGGAGCTCCTGTGTCTTTGCTCATATTCAAATCATTCAAATGTCTTTATATAAAACGTTGGTGTACTTTAAGAAAACTAAACGATAGTTTGTCTTTTTTTTTCATGTGAATAACATACTACACTTCAGATGAGGTACTGAGCAGTCAAACAGCTGCTACCTATTAAAAGTCTCTTAAAGCTCCATTTTTTTTATCATAAGGGAAGAGAAGTATAGGGACGTTTATGGGGCGACAGGCAGATGTTTTAGTTGGACTATGTATGTGGTAAGCGAAAACTAAAATGATCTCTTGTGTGATATCATCAGCATTTTTGCAATGCTTTTAGCATCTTTATTTTTAACCCTCTTTTTACCTGACTCTAAGTTAAACTAGTCTGGAAAGGAAAAATAAAGGACCATTTATACAGTCACTATGCACCTTGAAAAGAAGTTAGTGCTATCTTACACTTTTTCATAAAGAGAGATAACCCTGAAGACAATTTTCCGTTCATTTATATTGATTTGTTAGGTAGAAATCTATTTCGAAGAACTGAATGAACATTTTTAATGTCACACAGACCATCATGAATTATTCTACTCTTCTGGTAAATTTTACTAATTTGTTTATTTATTTATTTGCAATGAAATTTGTCAGCTTTTCAGAAATGACATTTCTTCAAACTAATAAACATCAAAGTCATATTGGGTTTCTAGACAATGGTCTAATTAAGTTTTTTCTCTTCCAAGAAAGTAGCCTCTCAGTCATGTGTTTATGTGTAATATATTAGATGAGATTAAGTTTTATTGGATGGATAAATTCAGAGGTTAAAGAAGACAAGGGCTTTGAATGCAGTTTGTGTTTCAGGCTGGCTCCATAAAACACAATTTGGAAAAACCTCTTCCATGCACACAACACATCCATGGGATAAACACCAACACTCCATTTTCTTTTTTTTTTTTTTCTTTCTTTTTTTAATACAAAGTTTCTTAGAGAAAGAAGGGAGAAAAGAAAGGGAGACATGCCAGAGTTGGCTTGGGCAAAGGAAACGGCCAAGTCTCTGTTTCCTGAGGCCTACATTATACAGAAGGCCCAAAAAGATATTTATCATATTTCTTTTGTTCTCTCTGTTTTTAACACTTTATGCATGCCAAGATTATTGGATCCAATGCAACAATAACCTGTAAAGTTATTGCTATTTACTAGGATGTGCTTGTGAGATATTGTTGGAAAAAATGCCAAATTAGAATTTTCCCCAAAAATCGATTTATTATTTATCTGGAAGGACTGGTACTGTCTCTCAACATACAGTCTCAGTATGTTTAGAGACTGGAAATCAGTCACGTTTACCTCAGTGGAAATGTCTGATAAAAGCCGTGGAGGAATAGAACTGGCTTGGGAGTAACACAGGCAGGCCACAGACAGCACACAATGGTTGAAGAGCTCTAAGTCTGTTCTTTCTGTGTGTGGCAGCTCTGAGAGTTGCTCTTTTTGCAGAATGCTTCAGTTTATGCTGACGCCAACTCCTCCAACTCGATAATTAAATATACAGACTCTCCATGGCAGTGCATTCAGTTCCATGGCTTGAATTTGAGGCAGCGTGAATTGAATTTGAGCCAATTAACATCATGAAAGATATTGCATTATTAAATTCCAGTTTTCAGGCCACTTTGGAAATACCAAATTCACAACTCTCTGCTACTTTGACAGGAAGTTACATAAATACACTTGAGAAAATAACTGGGGAGTAGGAGAATGAAGGGACCCGAGTTTGGTAAATTCAATTTGTTTTTGTTTTGGTTCTTTACTCTTTTATTTCTTCACATAAATTGATGTTTAAATCTAAACCCTCAGTGAATTGGGTTTTCCATATCGAAGGCTTCCATTTAGAATACTACATATGTCTGCCCAAATGTTGGTTTACTTCAGAGAGTAGGCAAGTTTTGTCAAGAATTGGTTTCAAATTCATTTTTATTCATTGCTTTTAGTAATTTACATAATTTATTAGTTTTTATATTGACATAGAATTCTAGCTGTCACTTCATATTCCTAGCAAATTGCTCTGTTATATAGTATTATAATTACTTAAATCATATATCACCTCTCTTTCCAAGCCAACTGAACTAGAGAATCCTTTTTTCTGTTATATCTAGGAATTATTTTTAATCCAGGGGCATTTCTGCTTTCTAAACCCAGTTATTTCTATTGTTCTAACCATGGGAGTTTCTTTATTCTTTTCATATTACCGGATCAGTGTTTCCAATTGTCACAGAAAGTACCAGCACATTAAAAAGCAAAATAAGGTCTGACTCAGTGGCTTAGTCTGTAATCCCAGGCAGAGTGGATTGCCTGAGCCCAAGCTTTCGAGACCAGCCTGAGCAATTTGGCAAGACCTCATCTCTACAATAAATCAAAAATAATCGGGTGTGGTAGTGTGCACCTGTAGTTCTGGCTACTTGAAAGATTGAGGCGGAATGATTGCCAGAGCCCAGCAGGTTTGCGCTGGGGTGGCCATGAGCATGCCACTGCATTCCAGCCTGGGCAATGGAGTGAGACTCTGACTCAAAAAAAAAAAGCAAAATAAAGTTTATTTTAAGATTCAAGCCATTGTGTTGATGTCGTTTTTGTTTTCATATTTCTCTGTGCTGCATCACACTTTATTTATTTCAGCACACAACAGTAAGCTGCGCCCTGATATATAACTAGGAAGTTATGTATATAATACTGACTATAAAACTAAGATGAGTTTCACATCCTGTCCTATCACTCTTATAACCCACTTTTGAATATGACACTGTTGAGAGTGCTATTATTCAATTTCAGCTTACATTTGTAAAATGTTTTACACAATTTGGAAAGTCTTTTCATATTTATATCTAAATTTAAAGTAGTACAAACTAGAAAGAAAAGTAAACTTCGTGTTGTGGTTCTTTGCTTATTTCCAATTGTATCCTTGTTTTATCTGTTGACTACTTGGTTGCTCTTTCAGGAAAAGGGTTGATCACAGTGGCACATGGTAAACGCTCTGAACATGTTTACTGAATGAATGGATAAGTGGAAACTAATCTAGCCTATAAGGTTGCTCCACTACAAAACAGAGCACTTCTCTGATCATTATAGATTAACTTGCTACCCTGCCACCTTATGCTCTTTGTCTTTCTCTCTCTCTCTTTTTTTTGAAAAGTTTTTATTTTCTAATCATAAACTTAAAAGATAAGTTATGTCAGTTTTTTCTGTATATGGTACCGCTAAGAGTTGCTATATTTATGTAAAAAAGCTTTAGTTTTTACAAAATGTAAACAAGAAAGAAACTGAGCTCACATAAAATTCTACCATTCAATGTAGCTACTGATAGAATTTTTCAGATCTCTCTCTCCGTCTTTATTATTTTCTTTAAAACTGATACCACAGTAAAAAGGTTTTTTTGAAATTTTGTAATTGGTAAATTATGAATATTTTCTCAAGTAAATATTATATCTATATAGTATCCAGTTATTCACTGTGTCAATATTTATTTATGGATTCTCTGTTTGAAACATTTATATCGAATTTAGTCTTTTACTGTTAGGAGCAATGCTGCAACAAACATACTTGTATTTAAATCTTTGGGCACATTCACTTTTGTTCTCTTAGATAAACTCCTAAAAATGGAATTGTTGAGTAAAATTGTAGAAAACCTAAAGGCTTTTGATATGTATTTCCCAGTGCTCTCAAACAAGACAGAGCACCAATGTACTCGTTCTCCCATTAGTTGAGAGAGTAATTTTTCTACTTATTCATCTAAATATTATTCACTGCTGAACCAAGTACTTCACCTTGACCGAAATGTCTTTCCTAGCAATGAATACTATTTTCAACTGGAGCTGGAGTTGTTCTTTACCTCAGCTGATTGGCTTTCTAGGTGAACCTCTCGCCAAATGAGACACCTCTCTACTATATTTCCTCTGCTGTCAATCCCATTGGTCACTCTTTTTCCTTCTAACACCCTCACTTCTTGAGATGTCAGTTATTGAATTATTACTCCTCGACCTGCAGTGCAGCTTTTCTTCCTTTTGCTCCAGTGAGTAAATTACAAATTCTGCTTTTCTTTTTCAAAATATTGATTGAAAAACTTTTCATCAGCTACTGTCAACTTTCCCAATGATTTTTGTCCTTGGGGGTTAATATTGGTTTAAAAAAATCATTTCTTGGGTTTTGAACAGAGCTTCGAGAACAAGAGAGGAGTTAAATGCATATGTGCTATATGCCTTACTGTATAATGCTTATCTGCTTATTATTGAAATTGAGTCAATCAAGATTGATTTTCAGTGTTCTTGGCTAAGGGCAGGACAAATGCCTATAATCCCAGCACTTTGGGGGGTTGAGGCGGAGGATCTTTTGAGCCCAGGAATTCAAGATCAGCCTGGGGAACATAGTGAGACCTCATCTCTACGACAACAACAACAACAACAACAACAAAAATTAGCCTGCTTTGGTGACATGCACTTGTAGTCCTAGCTTGGGAGGCTGAAGGGGAAGGATCGCCTGAGCCCAAGACATTGAGGCTGCTGTGAGCCATGATTGTGCCACTGCATGCCAGCCTGGGGAACAGAGTGAGTCCTCAACACACACACACACACGCACACACACACACAGAATTTTTGTATGTTATATGATGTTTAGATTTTATCTGTGGCATTATGTTTTCTGGTATTTTCAAAGTAGTGGCCAGTGGCAGGGTAAGTCATCAAGTACATTTACTTCATAGGGTATTAATTTGTCTCATGTAATGATTTGTACCTGAATTCTACCTTGCTGACTCAACCTATGCCTTCTTATTGTTCCCATTTGTCTGGTATAGCTTAGACCAACTTTTTATTTTTAGCTTTTGTGAATCGCTTGGTTTTGGTGTGTCTCTTCCATTCAGCATAGGTTTGGATTTTGCTTCATAAGCTGCACCGAACATCTTGCTCGTTAAATAGCAAGATGTTACATTCACCAGTATATATGGTCTCACTCGTCTTATTGTTCGATGTTAATGTTAGATTTCCACATTTCTTTCTTTCCTTGACCTGTTTTCTTTGCTCAGTCTTACTATTTATTTTTGTATTCAGAAAACTTGCATTTTGCCTAGTGGTTGTCTTTGTGCTAACAACTTTTTAAAATCCCTTGGTCCTTTTGTTCTTAGACTTCTTCTCTTTTGTTCTTAGACTTCTACTCTTTGTTCTTAGACTTCTACCCTTTTGTTCTTAGACTTCTACTCTTTTTTAGATGTGAATGATGTTCTTTGACTTCTATCTGTAACCTTGTAGCAATCAACGAGCTTATTTTACTTCTACTTTCCTTTGTTTCCAATTTTTATGATTACTTTTACTCAGTTAGGACATATACATTTGCATAATACTTTTCAAACTTGTTCTCACCTTTGTTTTACATTTGAAGATACCCTTAGGTCTACGACTGTATTTTGATACTCATCAGTTGTGTTGTTACTAAAATTTTTCTTAGATTTGATACATGTAAGACTCAGTTGGACATGAAAATCCTACAATCCTTTAAGACTGTTGTGCTTTGTATGTTTGTATCAAGAAACTTTGTAAATTTTTTGATATTTTTTTCCCTAAAGGACTATTTTTTTTTCTGATTCTTGAAATTTTGAGTTTTACCAGACTGTGTCTTGCAATTTCCAAGGTATATACACATTCTTTTAACAATAACAATACACTTATATTCTTTTCTGAAAAGATTTATTTAGTATAATTTTAAATAGTAGCTCTATTCTGTTGCTTTAGTTTCCTGTTCGGAAAAATCCAATGTATATTATATTGGATTTTTTTTTTTTTACTGCTCTTCTTTATCTAGCCCTTAATTTCTGATCCTATTTATTTCTTAATTTTATTTTTGTTCCCTACTCAAAGTCCCATATCATATTTGCAACCAAATCTATTTCTTCTTGGATGCTTGTAATCTGGCCTACACCTATAACTTTTTCAGTTTTTTTCTTGAATTTAGTCATATCTCATTTTAAACTGTGCTTTTTGTTCACTTCTGTCCTCAGTTTTTAAAATTTATGGTTTAAGATGCTCTTTTATATTGAAAAATGCCTATCGAGAGATATTTAGTGCTAATTGGAATGCATATTTTACCACAGTTTTCCTCTGCTGCATGTTTGGTTTTTTAAATAATAGCTTAATGAGATGACATATCTTGAGTCTCATTTTCTATTTTATTCTTGTAGTTTATTCTTGCCTGTCATTTTGTAATCATTTTGAAATGCCATATTTTCTTGGACAGGGGATAATGGGTGTCTCTATGTAGCTATAGTGATGGTGACTTAATATGTTTCTTAGTTCAGGAATACCCTCTTTTGTTGATATAAATAATATGTTTTTCTTTAATTATTGGTGTATTTTCAAGATTGATGTGTTTTCTGATTTTGTTCCTGTAGCAATCAATTTCACAGCAAGTTTTTTTTCAATCCTTTTACCACCAAGACTCCACTGAATGCCTCTTCCTCCCGAGTCACTATCCTCATCCTCACAATGGTGACTTCCCAAGGCTGTGCTGTTGGGAGACAGTTCTCCTTGAGTCGTTCACATTAATGCATGCCTTGTAAGCACAGGAACTGAATGCCTCTGTCCTGGGCTATCTTTTCAAAGATATTTATAAAACAAACCTCTTTGGAAGATTAAAGGAATGTCTCCTTCTAGACTAAAGGACACAATTGCTTTACAGTCTTGGAAGAGTGTCTCCATTTATAGCAAGAACAGACATCTTTACTGTCTAATATACAATATCAGGATTCCCTAAGACCAGGGTACAGCCCACTATATTACAAATACACCTGGCTGTCTTTGCACCTCACTGTAGGAATTTGGCTTGAGACATTAGCTCAATTTATCAACAAATACTGATACTCTGGCTACTGCTATTGCTCTGAGCAATAAAGTCCTCTATCTCTGACATAGGAGTCTCATCTCCTCTCTCATTATCCATGAAAGAGTGATAAGCTAAAGTGCTGGCTTGCACTTGGAATAATCCCAGATTTTTCATGGTTCTTGACAGCTGCCTTTTGTTCTCCTACTTGGTCTCTGGATCTCTGGGAGCCAGTTCTCCGACATGTACTGGGTATTTTCCCATTTAGAATGGAACTTTCTCTCCCTTTCTTTCCCCACAAAATAGCATATTCCTTTTAAAAACTTAATATTATGAATATATTCAAACAAAAGCAAAGAGGATATTATGACAAACCCTTTAACCATTACAGCAGCTTCTGTAATATTCAATACATGGTCAATTCTATTTCATCTATATTCACATTTACTCCCTCACCCTTGAATTATTCTTAAGAAAATCCAAGCTGTCATTGGAAAGGCAAGATAGTTAATTCTTTCATATACCTGTTTTTGGAATACTGCAGACTCTTCTTTCTGGGGAAGATTTTATTGTTATTGCCATTCAACTCCCACAGTTGGCTCCTCTTTTCATCCCAGTCTTCACCAGACATTACTCTGGTATGGTTTTCAAACCTGGCCAAATCTGATTGTTTGAGGTTGACATTTGAAGTTTTCTCTATCTCCTCTTGCTATGGAATGAATTATGGCACTCAAATTCGTATGTTGAACTCCTAAACCCCAATGTGACTATTTGGAGACAGAAACTTTAGGAGGTAATTAAGGTTGTGTCCTAAGGGTGGGGATCTGGTACCATAGGATTAGTGCCCTTAAAAGAAGAGACAGCAGAGAACTTGTTATCTTCTCCAGTCTCCATAAATGCACAAAGAGGTCACGTGAGCACACGGCAAGCCAAGAGAAGAGGCCTCAGAATGGAAACAACCTACTGGCACCTTGATCTTGAATTTCTCAGCCCCCAGAACTGTGAGACATAAATTCCTGTTTGTTTAAACCACCTAGTTTATGGTGTTTTCGTATGACCACCCAAGCAGACTAAGACACTTATTTATGTTTCAGAAGCCTATTAAGAATTTTATAGGCTGGGCACAATGACTCAGGCCTGTAGTCCCAGCACTTTGGGAGGCCTAGGAAGAGGATTGCCTGAGTCCAGGGGTTAAGACCAGTCTGGGCAACTTGGCACGATTTCTTCTCTACAATAAATCAAAAACTTAAAAAAAAAAAATTAGCTGGGCATGGTGGTGCCAGTAGTTCCAGCTACTTGGAAGGCTGAGGCAGAAGGACTGCCTGAGCCCAGCAGGTTGAGGCTGTGGTGGCCATGACCATGCTACTGCACTCCAGCCTGAGTTTTATTTGCTCTTTTTGTTGATCTGTATTTTTTTTTTTTTTGAGTCAGAGTCTCACTCTGTCTCCCCAACTGGAGTGTAATGCCACGCTCCCGGCCGCCGCAGCCTCAACCTGCTGGGATCCGGAGATCCTTCCACCTCTGCCTTCCAAGTAGCCAGAACTACAGGCGCGCACTGCCACACCTGGTTAGTTTTTGATTTATTGTGGAGACGAAGTATCACCGAGTTGCCCGGGTGGGTCTTGAACCTGCAGGCTCAGGCAATCCGCTTGCCTCGGCCTCCCAAAGTGCTGGGATTACAGGTTGAGCCACCGAGCCCAGCCGATCTGTAATTTTTTAATGTTATCTGTGTGGAGGAATTTGGCTTAGCCAGCTGCTAATGTCTAACAGACATCTAGAAGTCCAAAGAATATATTAGGAAGCGTTTCGCTAGGGAACCACAAGTACTTCTTTTGTCAAAGATATGATGGCCAAACCTGCTTTAATTTAAGGCTATTCAAAAATGTTCCAAAGTACAAGGCTTTATTTCATTTCTATGTGATGGTTAATTGTTCCTTTCTTCAGGGGCTGATGAAAGCCCTTCTCATCATTGGCTCAGGGTAACTCATATCTATGCTTTTTAGCATAGCTGATAGCAGATGTTCTTATTTATTTAAGAGTAAAGGGCATCCACTATCTCAATGACACCACTTAAAATCAGTATTGTGGTTAGCAGTGTGGTTTCTTGAGTCAGACTCCCTAAGTTTAAATCACATTTTTTAGGTAATTCATTTAACCTAAAACCTTCATTTTTCTCATCTTTCTGATAGGGATGATAATAGTTGTGAAGATTGAATAATATAATACATGTAGAGTACCTGACATACTGTATGAACATTCAGTCATCATATAGATGTATTTAAAACAATCAATTTAAGTTGTAATATAGAAAATGACTTGCCTTAAAAATATTTCAAATTATAATAATTTTCTCTTAGAAGCAGTTGTGTAAAATTAAGTACAATTCTATACATTACCAAAAATGTGCCACTGACTAGCATTTTACAATAAGAAATATACTGTTCTTGGCCAGGCGTGGTGACACAAGCCTATAATCCCAGTACTTTGGGAGGCCAAAGCAAGAGAATCACCTGAGCCCACGGTTTTGAAACCAGCTTGGGCAACATGATGAGACCTCGTCTTTACAATAAGTCAAAAAATTAGCTGGGCATGGTAGCACGTGCCTGTAGTTCTAGCTACTTGGAAGGCTGAGGTGGAAGGATTGCCTGAGCCCAACAAGTCAAGACTGCAGTGGCCAGGAATGTGCCACTGCACTCCAGCCTGGGTGACAGAGTAGGACTCCAACTCAAAAAAAGAAAAAAAAGAAAGAAAGAAAAGAAATATACAGTTCTTGGCATGTAGTAAACTTCAATAAAAATTTGTTGAGTGAGTGAATAAAAATCACATATAAATAGTTTATCTCAGCTGCACTCGGTGGCTCAGCCTGCAATCCCAGCACTTTGGGAGGCCAAGGCAAGTGGATTGCCTGAGCCCATGGGTTCAAGAGCAGTCCGGGCAACTTGGCAAGACCTCATCTCTACAATAAGTCAAAAATTAGCTGGACGTGGTAGCAGTGCCTGTAATTTTGGCTACTTGGAAGACTGAGGTGGAAGGATTGCTGGAACCCAGCAGGTCATCCCTGGGGTGGCTGTGAGTGTGCCATGGCACTCCAGCCTGGGTGACAGAGTGAGACTCCAACTCAAAAACAAAATAAATAATAAATAAATAAATCGTTTATCTCACTCTATTTGGTGTCAAAGGGTAGAGGATCTTGAATCTTTTGCAATTGTTTACTGAAGCTTAAGAGGCACAAATATGGGTGTGGTTGCCATAACTTTATTGGAGTTTACAAGTCTACTCTGGAGACTTATTTTCTCTGGGCTCACTACTCCTTCTCTGTATAATGCTGCTTGCTTGGGTTCATATAAGCATCAGTTATATCCAGTGTGACATCTTTTTTCTGACAGCAAGTGTATGGTTTTTTTCCACACCAGTTCTCTGCATGTCCAACAATTCAATTCAATTTTGACACTCAAAAATTAGTACAAACTGCACAGGTTAAGGGCTCAGTCCCACAAGACTATCCCTACTTCAGACGTTAGTTGCAAGTCCAAGCGACTACTCATGCTTCTGACCAACTGGCTATGAATTCAGAGGTTCCTTCAACCCCCTCCTAAGGCTGTTAATTCACAAGAATGACTCACAGAATTCCGGAAAACATTTCTATTTGCCAGTTTATTATAGAGGATACAGCTCAGAAACAGTCGAATGATAGCGCTGCACAGGGCAAGGTTTGGGGGGTGTGAGTAAGGGATGGGAGTCCCTGGCACACAGCTTCCTTGCCTTTTCCAAACATGTTCCCCTCTCAGCACATCAATGTATGACCAGTGCAGAAGCTCTCCAAATCTCCTCGTCCAAGAGTTGCTTATATCTCACTCTTCAGGCCCTTCCCCTCCGGATGTTGGTGGTGTGACTGAAAGTTCCCTCCCTCAGTCACATGTTTGGGCATTCTGTTGGCCCCACTCTGAGAGACCACATTAACATAAACTTCAGTGTGGTCAAAAGGATTAAGTAGTTAAAATAACAAAAGTCATTCATTTCTATCATTTAGGAAATTCTATAGAGCTCTGTGTAGAAACCAGGGACAATGGGGATACTTTTTACTGTATCACATTCAGTTTTTGGCCTCCTTGTCTAAATTGCTTTTCTCCTCTGTATAATTGCTATGTACAAACTCTGCAGGTGTGTTGTTGCTTTCATTCACTTAACTCAGTGTTAGAATGGTTAAATAGAGCATTTAAAAACCACCAAACTTATGAAGTTGTACAGAGAGTCAGATTTAAAGACATATATCATCTACATAGAATTAATTGTCTAATTCATTAGCATCGAACTATTATAAATCATTTATTGCCCTATCCTGGTTTCCACCAAACTTGAATAGATTTAAATTTCATGGAATTTTCTTTGACTTGTTAATTGCTCTTTTTGATTTATAAAAATAACAGCCTATGAGGAGGTGCAAGTAAAGATACTGAGACCATTTAAAAAGCTGCTAAAATTATACAGGCTAGGGATGCTAGTGGTTTGGACAGAGTGGTAGTGAGGGATGTGGAGAGAAGAGGTAGAATTCTTGGTGTAATTTGAATATAGCCAGTAGAAAAGGAAAGGGAACAATAGAAAGAGTTCAAGGATGTCTCCAAGTTCTTTTACAAAAGCAACTGGGAAAAATCAAGTTGCTCTTTATTCAGACAGGACTCAAGACAGAGAGGAGTAAATCTGGGATAGTTAGCGATGAGTTTTGGGTTTTGGGGAGGATTTTTTTTTTTTTTGAAGACTCTTATTTGGGATGTCTTTTAAGCATCTTTGAAACTGTCTTTATAAAAACACCTTCATAAAATTAATAAAATGCTACAAGGTTAGAATTGTAATAGGGTTCTGAATTCTTTCACGTCCCGGCCCCTCCCACTCTGGGGTAGGACAGCTGTCCTCAAGGTAGATGAATTTATTTTCTCTTAAGGAACAATGAGTCTTTAGGTCATGCAGACTGTCTTGATGATATCCAGAAGTTTGATTGGTTGAAGAATGTGGACAGCTTTGATCACCCACCAGCATACCTCCCATAGTTAGACAACTATAGTTCACAAGATTTGTAACTTCCCCAATAAGCCTAACACTGGTCTTTAAGATATTTGTCAGACTTTGCATTCTAGAAAACCCACTGGCCCCACCCAGACTTGTGAGCCATATCCAAGGACCTGACTCACCTGTTCCTGTGATCCCTCACTCGGAAATTGGCTCTGTGCACAAAGACAGTTTCCACACCTCTATGACCTCATCTCCAACCCATCAGCTGTGTCCCTTCCCTAGCCCCTGCCCACCATATTATCCTTAAAAAACTCTAGCCTAAAATTCTCAAGGGGACGAATTTGAGAAGTATCTCCTGTCTTCCTTGCTCAGCTGCTTTGTGGTTATTCAACTTTTTCTCTATTACAACAGCTGCTTTGTTGATATATGGGCTTTTCTGGGTAGAGGTATAAAATCTGAAAATCTCCAGCAGACATGTTAAATAGGTAGATGACTATACAAGCCTTAATCAAAATAAGACTTGTTAAACACTTGGTTTATGCTATCTCACTTAATCTTTAACACAAGTTATTGTTATACTCTGAACCTCAGATAAGTTAATAATAATAATAATAATGATAAATTTATTCCTTAAAAATAATCTGCAAATTATTCATTATTCTCACAGGCATTTTATCACAAACTTATTGTTCTGACTTTTTTTTTTAAAACTCAAATTTATTTCAAAGTGTTGAAATATTAGATTTGGATTTTCTTGTACTAAGCTCCTGCAGGTACAGAATTATCTAATTTTGTATCCATGGGGGTTGCCCCTTGATCTTTCCATTTAAAATAGAAATAAATTTAACTATTGACTCCAAAGGGCAAGGAGTTCAGAGCAAAAGAGGTGGTCAGGTACAGGAAAATTTTTTTTATTAAAAAAGAACAGTACTGCAAGGTCATATTAGTGAAAATGTGGTATGTGTGGTCTGGGGTCTTTTGTTTTGTTAAGTCTGCTATTTATTTGTTGTCGTTATTAACTGCTGAAAACTGAAGAAGAAAGATGAAGGAACCCTGAATGTTCAGAGAATTGTTTAGAAGGGCAGAGAAAAACAGTCTCAAGATCAAGGAAGAATAACGATCAATAATAGATCAACTTAAAGCATATAAAGACGTTAAGCTTTGACATTTGTAAAGCAAACATAAGCCCTCTTTAAGTTGGTCCCTTTTCACCTTTCTATTATAATTTGCTACAACTCCCCTTCTAGCTCCCTCCACTACAGTCATATTTTCCTCCTTGCCATTTGTGGGATGCACCAGGCAAGCCTAGCCTTAAGGTTTTTGCACTGGTTACCTTTACAGAGAATACTGCCAGTAAGTCACATGGCTCATTCTATGACAGCCTTGTTCAAATGTCACCTTTCAGTGAGTCCTACCTTCTCTTACCCCATTTAAAATTGTAACCCCCACCTCCCCAGCCAATATCCTATAGCTCTGATACCACTTACATTGTTCTATATTTTTTCTATGACTTAAAATGCTAACTAGACAAAGAACTACTGCCAATGGGAGAGGGAAAAGACATCCATAAAGAAAAGTTAGTTGAGAACCAGAAGTAACAATTCTAGAGGAAAACAAGCAAATGAACAATGAACTTATTGGAATTTGAACAGCATCACTGGTAATTGGGAAAATACAAATTGAAACAGCAATGTAATACTCACTGTTGACAAAAATGCTAATAACATCTTGGTCTGACTTCAGTTGTAAGGAAAAAATAACTCTTACACATAGCTGATAGAAATGAAAATCATTATAATCAGTTCAGAAAATCACCTGAAACATTGTTAAAAGTTTCATTGTCAATACCCTTGGACCTAGCAATCTATTGCTAAATCTATTCTATGTACATAAATATTAGTCTGTGAAAAATCTCTAGATAGAATTTTTTTTTTTTTTTTTTTGAGTTGGAGTCTCACTCTGTCGCCCAGACTAGAGTGCAGTGGCCGCTCCCGGCCACCGCAGCCTCAACCTGCTGGGCTCCTGCGATCCTTCCACTTCAACCTTCCAAGTAGCTGGAACTACAGGCGCACGCTACCACACCCGGCTAATTTTTTTTTTATTTATTGTAGAGATGAGGTCTCGCCAAGTTGCCCAGGCAAGTCTCGAACCCGCAGGCTCAGGTAATCCACTCACCTCAGCCTCCCAAGGCACGGGATTACAGGCTGAGCCACCGAGCCCAGCTCTAGATAGATTTCTTTTATTATGCATAGGTTGTAGTGACAAAATGAAAAAAGTAATTAGAAACAACTTGGTATTACATCACAGAGAAATGAGTAAATAAATTTGGTCCATTCATAATTTTCAAATCTTATTTGGGCATTTAAAACAATTAGAGCAATATGTATGAACCTGATGGAATATTGAGAGATTTTTGCATAATGCAAAATAATCAAATAATTATCAGAGTTCTGCATACTATGATTACATTTATATTTTTAAAAGAAATGAAGAAAATAAAAATTCTGAGATTTAGTATAGCTTTACATACATATGTATGTATATATATATAGTACTCATGTTTGTATGAGCACAGAGAAAAATATGGAAGACTGGTGTGAATACTAATTATCACAGTAGAGTGGAACTGAAGGAAGAGTAAGAATATTATTAACTTTTTCTTTGTGTATTATCTATGCTTGCTTATTAAAATGGGTATACTTCTATAATGTAAAAATATCCAATAAAGAAAAAATAAAACAGGCTATGATTTGCAAATACATGGTCCAATAATCT
Organism: Carlito syrichta; assembly: GCF_000164805.1. Classification (NCBI taxonomy): domain Eukaryota; kingdom Metazoa; phylum Chordata; class Mammalia; order Primates; family Tarsiidae; genus Carlito; species Carlito syrichta. The sequence goes on along the minus strand of NW_007258975.1, from coordinate 535,612 downwards.
GATAAATAAATTTATGTTTATATTAAATGCCCTGGGTTTTTATTTGTTCTAAAAAGAAAGTGACACCTAAAATCAGTTATATGAGCTGGGCGCTATGGCTCACGCCTGTTATCCCAGCACTTTGGGGAGTGGAGGCGAGATGATTGCTGGAGCAAAAGGGTTCGAGACCAGTCTGGGTAACATGGCGAGACCTCATCTCTACAACAAATGAAAAATTTAACCAGGTGTGGTGGCTTGGGCCTGCAGTTCCAGCTACTTGAAAGGCTGAGGCAGAAGATCACCTTAGCCCAGCGGGTCGAGGCTGCAGTGGCCATGAGCGTGCCACTGCACTCCAGTCTGGACGACTGAGTGAGATTCTGACGCAAAAAAAAAAAAATCAGTTATATTATTTCAAAATTGGTGTTAGTCTATGGTAGTTTCTTTAATTTACATATGAGAAAATGAGAAACTCATGCACATAGCGAGTTCTTGGTATACAGCCATTGAATACATGAATACATATATTCATTAATATATAAATGGATGAGCTAAGTACTTGCCAAATCCAGTGCTTCTGATTCCAGGACCAGCTCATTGCATGATGACATAAGTTTGGGGGAACAATATGCAGACACGTGGACTGCGTGAAGCAGTAATGGACTTAGCTGGAAAACTCTTACCAACATCCTAGCTTAAATTTGTTATGGGATAAAAATCATGATACTCATGGCGAAGAGCCATATTTATGTCTTCTTCTTAGAAAATCTATTGTCTTTTATTTTGTGGGTTTTGTTTGATTGATTTTAAGGCACACAACATTGTGCTTAGAAACTAATTTTAAACACGTGAGACATAAAACAATACCTAATAGCCAGATGTTCCACCCTGGAGCTTGCTGCTCTGTAAGAAGTCGGCCAGTGACCACATGTCATCTTGCATGAAACATCCTGGTGGTTTCTGTGGTGAGTCCTCCTGTGGTCCTTCCAAGCACTAAACAAAGCATCAGTATGGCCACCCAGCTGTTCCCTTTCATGGAACATTTGATTAGCACATTTTCTGGACTTTCCTCACACCTTGAAATTTCCTTTCTTGCCCCCTATTTATCCAGACTCCCATTGACATAGTTTAGAGTCCATTCACAATTTAACCATAGTTATTGCAGTCATCGAATTTCCCCCTTGACCTTCAACTCCTACTCTCTTCCCCAGTACACAGTTCCACTTTTACTAATACTCAGTGTCTTACCAAAAAGTGACCTTTACTTTCACTCTCACCTAGCAGATCCAAAAAACCAGTTTCACTGTGCAACACTTCCTCCCGAGTTTAGTTCCACCCATGATAAGTTACTTTCCAGTATAGTTTTGTTTGTTGCTTAACAGAGCCTGAGCAGGGGACTTGAGATGGCCAGCTAGGCTGGGGCTCCAGAAATCTGCTGGACGAAAAGGGACAAAAAGCTCTCTCTGAGGGAATTAAAACAAAAATAAACAAACAAAAAATCAGTTGAGGATAAGATAGCCAAGCTGCCTGACTGCTGGCAGTAACTCCCTGATCATTAAGTCCCTGATCATTGACAGTAAGTGTCAGCCACAGTTCTCTTTGAAATAGATTGCTTTATCATAGGGAAAGACAACAGTTTGTTGGTGATTACCAAAAGGATCACAAGAACCTACTGGCCAAGATGTGTGGGCTCAGGCATCTCTTTGTCAATCCAGAGACAGACAATGACCCCACAGCTGCCAACTGCCAAAAGTCTGCATAAAGATGAAAATTGTTGCTCAGAAGTGCGGAAAACCCCCTTAGCCTAACAAGTTCTAGCTAGGTACAGTTTTGAGAAATTGGTTCTAAATAAAGACTGCTGAGGGCCCTATTATAAAGTTTTTGAGAAATCTTGGACTGTGGATATTCCTCTTCTTGTTTTAAGAGTATGCAAAGGGAATTTGAAATACCGGCAGTGTCTCTGTGAAAACCCTTCAGCAGTTGTCCTAGTAAACCATCTACCAGCCTGTAGAGTGCCTTTGTGTAATTGGGGAAAAGGTGCCTTTTCTTCTGTGTGTAGGTAGCCCCAGAGGAGAGCTCTCACCCTGGTAAGTAGAGAATGAGCTGGAGCCCAGATTTCCCTAAGCCAGATGCCTTTCTACAGCAACCTATACAACTGTTCTCAGTAGCCACCCTGACAGATTACCTTCCCTGATGTCACCTCAAGGAAATTCCACTTCTTTCACTTCCTTTTTTTTTTTTATCTGAGAGTTCCAAAGGGATGCTTCACCTCTAGACATTGTGGATTTGGGTTTACAAGAGCAGCTCTCTCATGTCTTGACCATTCTTCTCTAGCTGTTGGAGCTTGGGACACACAAATGGTTCCAGCTGAGTGCAGGGAATTTGGGAGCTTGTACTCACATCTTTCAGCTTGCCATGGGTTGAGATCTTTAATCAGTGGTTCTCAATTGTGGCTTCCTCCAATTCACCGACCCCTACTTATAACCAGAGCCTTTGATCCTTGTTTTTCCTGCCCATCCCAGGGGTATTGCCAAGCTAAAAAAGTAGCAAGATTATTTTCTTATAGACTTATTTTACTTTTAAGTAAAAACTACTATCTCAGTAAAAACCAGCTTTATAGGTGTATCTTTAAGTTTAATACCCTATAGATATTATAAATATGTTGCTAAATGTTTTCTAGTCTAGCATTCATCCTTTACTGGTTCCCTGAGATGTGCCACTATCTCCTTGAGTGCTTCCCAGGATCCCTTTTCTCTGGACTTTTTTTTTTCTAGATTTTCTGTTTTGTTTTGAACTGTCTGTCTCCTCTCCCTTATCCTTGCTCAATGCTTTCAATTGGGCCTGCCTCACATTTGGGTTTTCTCAAGTCTTTTTTGTTTATTTGATTGGTTTTGGAATTTCACTAAACTACCTCTTCATTTTTTAAATTTTGTATCTCTGGCCATCAAAGAACATCTATACCCTTTTGAAAGATTTATTTAAAAGGTTTACGTGTTAATGGCACTCTCTTTTTCATTACCCTCTTCAATTCTTCATTTCTATTTAAAAATGTAAATATCTCAGCTATTTATATAAATATCTCAGATCATGTAAATGTCTCAGATATTTATTCATATGTATTTATAGTCTAAAACAGTAGTCCCCAGCCTTTTTGGCATCAGGGACCAGTTTCGTGGAAGACAATTTTTCCACGGACTGGGGTGGGGAAGGGTTTTGGGATGATTCAAGAGCATAACATATATTTTGTGCTTTATTTCTATTATTATTATTACTTTGTAATATATAATGAAATGAATATATAACTCACCATAAAAAAAAAAAGAGATGCAGATGGTAAATAAAATAATGGGTGAGCCATCTGTGGACTAAAATAAGTGTTGAATTCTGACATAAAGCCTGCCACCAGATGCAGCTGTGCAATTGAAGCACATCAACTCACTTTCCACTCCCTGACAGGGGTTTGATATGAGTCTGCCAGCAATTTATTTATTATGGTCTTTGTGCAATCAGACCTCACTGCTAATGTTAATCTGTATTTGCAGCCACCCCCCAGCACCAGCATCACTGCCTCAGCTCCACCTCAGATCATAAGGCATTAGACTATCATAAGGAGTGTGCAACCTAGATTCTTCGCATGTGCAGTTCACAATAGGGTTCGTGCTCCTATGAGAACCTATGCCACCTCTGATCTTCAGAGGTGGAGCTCAGGCAGTAATGTGAGCAATGGAGAGTGGCTATAAGTACAGATGAAGCTTGGTTCACTCATACACTGCTCACCTTCTGCTGTGCGGCCCAATTCCTAACAGGCTGCAGACTAGTCCTGGGGTTGGGGACCCCTGAGCTATTTATTTATAATTCCCAAGCAGATATACACATTATTTTAACTTTATCTTAAGGCCATTAATCTTGATCAGTTGAGTTGGGCTTCACTAGATCTTCTAAGCAATGTTTATTAAGAAACATGAAGGCAAATTCACTATAGGTTTGCTCAGAGGCAAAATGCTGCGATTTTTGTTGTTTTTAACACAAACCTTAAAATGCAAGCTTCACTAAGGCAGGGATTTTTTTTCTTTTATTTTATTCATTGAAATAATATGCCAAAGCCGGGCTCGGTGTCTCAGCCTGTAATCCCGCGCCTTTGGGAGGCTGAGGTGAGTGGATTGCCTGAGCCCGCGGGTTCGAGACCCGCCTGGGCAGCGAGACCTCATCTCTACAATAAATCAAAAAATCAGCCGGGCGTGGTAGCGCGCCTGTAATTCCGGCTACTTGGAAGGCTGAGGCGGAAGGATCGCCGGGAGCCCAGCAGGTCGAGGCTGCGGTGGCCGGGAGCGGCCACTGTACTCCAGTCTGGGCGACAGGGTGAGACTCCAACTCAAAAACAAAAAAAAAAAGAAATAATATGCCAGCCACCAAGAAAAGTACCTGGTCCATAGTAGGTGTTTATAATTATTTGCCAAATAAATGATGAAATTCAGTCATTTACAAATTTTGCAGTGTAGTTCTGTGAGGATGATTTCCTAAGCTAACTATCTCCAATACCTCGTAAGCTTCTTGCAATCAAAAACTGTAGGCCATGAATATTAAACCCATATGTTTTGGGTTATTTTTTCTCTAACTGTAATTCTTTACAACGAAGGTCATGTGCTACTTTTAACCTATTCCCATAAACTTGTGCATTTTCCTGTATCGATTCCTTTTGCTTCAGCATTTTGGTTTTTAGTGAAGTTTTAACATGTGTATTTATTCAGTCAAGCAAGATTTGTCCTTACCGAAACTTTTCCTTTCACATCTTAAATTACTTTTTTTTTGAGTCGGAGTCTCACTCTGTTGCCCAAGCTGGACACACTCATGGCCACCCCAGCATCGACCTGCTGGGCTCTGGCGACCCTTCCGCCTCAAGCCTTCCAAGTAACTGGAACTACAGGTGCGTGCTACCAAGCCCGGCCAATTTTTGATTTGTTGTAGAGATGAGGTCTCACCAAGTTGCCCGGGCTGATCACGAACCCACGGGCTCAGTCAATCCACTCACCTCGGCCTCCCAAAGTGCTGGGATTACAGACTGAGTCACCAAGCCAGACCCTTAAATTACTTTTATCACAGTGAATTTGTATCAGGACATTCCACTGCTCACTGATCAGGTCTTTGTCTTTGTTCTATGGCTTTCCTTATTAACAAGTATCAGTAATCTTCATTTCTCTCATTGTGGCTAATATATTTTGAGAAAGATTCCTTAATTTTTGTCCTCATATTCCTTCAGAATTGTTGGGTGGGTCACAATTTTTGTTTGTGTTTAACTTTCTGGCTAGGTTTTGAATGAATCCTATGTGTACTTGAGTATTCTTAGGTATTCTTAGAAAAGTATTGGTGTTGGAACACCCAAACCCTTTTTTTGGTGGGGGGGGTTCAGGTGTTATTCTGTCACCCAGGCTGGAGTGCAGTGGCACAATCGTGGCTTACTATAGCCTTGACCTTCTATGTCCAGGTGAACCTTCCTAGAATCCTCGACCTTCTAGGTTCAGGTATGGTGGCACACTCCTGCAGTCCCAGGAATATACCACCATACTTGGCTAATTTTTTAAATTATTTTTTAGAGATAAAAATCTTACTATGCTGCCTAGGCCGATCTCAAATTCCTGGCCTCAAGCAATACTTCTGCCTCAGCCTTCCAAAGTGCTGGAGCCACCACACCAAGTCAGAACTCCCAAAGTCTTTTTTTTTTTTTTTAATTTCAAAGATGTGGGGTACAATTCAGGGTTAGGTATACAAATGTTCATTATTCAAGTACCCTTGTTGATGAGGTGTGCCCCTCTCAGGCAATTTTCCACTACTGCCAATCCCTTTCTTATAGTATTATGATAATTGTTCAAGGTCTGCTTATGAGTGAGAACATGTGGTACTCAGTTGTTTGCTTCTATGATAGATCACTCAGTTTTATAATCTCTAAGTCTAAATTGCTGTGAAGTTCATAATCTTGTCCTTTATGGCTGTGTAAGTCTTTAAAAGTAAAGCTAAAACCCAAGTTTCTTAAGTCTTAACAGCCTTTTGCTTGCAAATTATGAGTACAACTTTTACGCTGCACAGATAAATTGCCCCACTTCTTTCTATTTCGTTTATGGCCATCTTTTGGGTACTTAACTTACTGTATTTTTTTTAAAGTTCATTAAGACTTTAAGTGAAGTCTGTTTGTGTTTTTTCTTGCCTACTTTAAACTGAATTTTTCTTCTACCCATGGATCTTTTTATAAAAGGTATCCATGGGTAGAACTAGAATTTTCTTATTTCTTGATTATTTTAATGATCTGATACTACATTAATCAGAAAAAGTAAAATATAAAATGTTACACATGACTAATATCAATTAGTAAAAATACATATATAAATAGAAAGAAAATAGATACAAATCTACCATGATTTTATTTTAAATTGCCTACACTGAAATTACATTATAATAATTTAATTATTAATAATTTAATTTAGATTATACAAAAGATTAATGTACTTGTTTTCCCCATTTCTTCAGCATGTGTTAATACTTTACTTCACTAGATATTCATATTTATTTTTAGCATGATATATATTTTAAAGCAGTTACTACTTTTTTCACCTTCAAAGCTATATACTTTGCTATATATACTCAAGCTCAGTTAGTTTATAATTCCATTAAAAAGTAAATATGACAGATTTTTTGGCTTTCCAAATCTCACTGGAATTCTAAATTTAGTTGTTATGATTTCAATTACCTGGTCAACCACACATAATTACTTCCTTACCAATTCCTGATTTTTAAACTCTTTAGGCACAAATATTGTATATGTCTATTATTTTCTTACTGTCTCCAAAAAGCAATCTATACTTGCTATAGAATGAAGAAAACTTATTTATTAAAAAGGCCTCCTTCTACATTTATCACTAGTTGATCTCTCCTAATTCTTTACCGTCATCAATTTACAAACATGATTTAAAATGGATTTTTATCATGGCATTATGTCTAGAGACAAAAGTTATAAAAACCAAGTATTACGGACTTTGCCTATTGACTTCTGAGTATAGAAAATGGATCATTTATTACTGGGGGAATGCAGTGGTTAAGTACTCACCTTGGACACCTCACTTAAATTTCTGTGAGCCTCAGTTTCCTAAACTGTAAGACTAGGAAAACTGTCCCTCCAGAGGGCCTTCTGCAGATTGAAGGAAATCAAGTGCTTGTTTGGTGCCAGGTTTCATGAATTCTGCCATCACTGTGGCTAGTCTGAGTGGAGGTCTGTGTGTTTGCACATGTTTCAGCAAGCATCAGCTACATGAGGGTAAATGCCATTTCTTTAGTAGAATGCTGCTGCTTCCTGTCCATCTTATCATCACTTACAAAACCAAGGTTACTTCACACATCTGCTGGTTCCTTTCTTTGCTACCATATACTGTCTGGCTTTGGTAGATTTATATCTGAAATGCCAGTTATATGGGAGACCTGCCTTTGCTGTCAAATAGTCTAACTCACCCAGTTTTAGGAATTTTCCTTCTAGCGTTTTTATAACTGCATTTCTACAAATACTAGAGTTTCTTTTATGTCAATTCTACAAAGAAAGTGTATGAAAAACAAAAAACAATTTTATACCCAGTAACAGTTCTACTTTCCTGTTCTTGCATTTTCATGACTCTTGATAATACTCTTCAAATGTCAATGGTTTGATATTTTACAATAAACAAAGAAAACCCAAAGTTTTGGCTATTTTATGGATAAACAATCCATTCTCTGTACTCAGAAATAAATAGACTAGGTCCATAATACTTTGGTTTTATAACTTTTGCATCTAAAAATAGTGCTGTGATAAAAATCTATTCTAAACTACATGATGTTCTCTGTTGAAAGGTTCATAACATTGTGCATATAGTCTTTTTTTAAGTAATTTAAGAAAAAATACTTTTATGAACATTTTTTCTTCTGGAGTCTCATTAAAATTAAGAGGATACTTCATGATTTTGAAGGTTAATGAGCCTTACACAAAGAGATTTCAGAAAAATATTCATTGAATTAAATGGGAAGTCTTTTTTTTTTTCCTCTTGTGCATGGATGTTAGCACTGACCCACATTTCCAAAGGCAAGCTACTATAATATGAGGATTTCAACAAAACCTGTTTATTATGAGAAGTTTACAGGGAGATAAAATGTCAGCCATTAGAAGGAAGGTAAAGACATTCAAGGTTTGGAGTCTTTGTTTATTCTGTATTTTTACAATTCAGACTTTAAATATCATGGTGAAAATATTTCATTTTCTGGAATCCTTGGGCTAGAACAAACCACTAAAGTAATTTGATTCACACAAATGCTCTTCCTCCACAGCCTTTTAGAAAAACAAAACAAAAGAAAACACTAAATCATCTCTGTTCACTAATTTCACAGATCCCAAGGAAGATGTATTGGCTTGCATCTTAGTTCGTGCTTACATAATGCAATGCTAATTTCATTTTTATAAAATGATTCCTACACTGAGCATAAGATTTATATATCAAATCAGATCCTATTTATTTATTTACTTTGAGTTGGAGTCTCACTCTGTTGTCCAGGTTGGAGTGCACTGGCACAGTCACAACCACCACAGCCTTGACCTCCTGGGCTCAGGCGATCCTTCTGCCTCAGCCTTCCAAGTACCTGGAACTACAGGTGCTCGCTACCACACCCGGCTAACTTTTCTGATTTACTGTAAAGACAAGGTCTTACCAAGCTTTCCAGGCTGGTCTTGAACCCCTTAGATCAGACAATCCTCTCACCTCGGACTCCCAAAGTACTGGGATTACAAGCTTGAGCCACTGCACTTAGCCAGATCTTATTTTTAATTTAGTATTCTAAGTACTTTTTCTTGTACTTTTAAAATAATTTCAAAATTACCAAAATTTTTTAAAGAGCATACAAAAATTTTCCACAGCCATTTTGGAAGTAAGTTATCACTGGATGATTTAGAATACATATCCTACAAATAAGGACATTCTCTAATATAACCACAAGATAACCATCAAAATCAGAAAATGAACATTGACACATTACTACCATCTAATCCTCAACCCCCACTCAGGTTTTGCCAATTATCCTGTTAATATTCTTCACAAACAGTCCAATCCAGACTCATACATTACATTTAGTTTTCATGATGTATTCTCTTATAATCTGGAGCAATTCTTCTGTGTTGGCTTTACTTTCATGACCTGACACTTTAGAAGACTATAGGGCTGATATTCTGTAGAATGTCTCTCAATTTGCTTTTGGCTAGTGTTTTCTTATAATTAGGCTTTTATTATGCATTTTTGGCAGAAATACCATGGATGTGAAGTTGTGTTTTTTTTAATGCATCCTATTATATGGTCACAGTTTAGATTTTTTTCAATACAAGTGATTTTTAACCACAATCACTCGATTAATGTGGTACCTGTCAAGATTCTCCAGTGTAAAGTTATTTTTTAGTATTACCTTTGCTGTTCACTAAGTATTGTTTGGGTAGGTGTGTAAAATAATGTAAATATCCCATTCCTCATCAGAATTTTAGCCACCAGTTTTAGTATTCATTGATATTTCTTATTTAAATGATTACTATTCTGGATGTATAGTAATAGTAAATAGTGATTTTCTAATGCTATAATTTTTTCCACACTTATTGATTGACATTCCAATGTAAAGGGAAGCTTTTTATTGTCTCCATTTATATTTATTTTAAATTTTTATCTGTATAGATTAATGATTCCTACCTTATTTGATGACTTATAATGCATTCCTATCATTATATAGTTTGATATTGAAAGTGTCCCAAGTTTGATCAGTTCTTTGAGTACTTTCTAACTTCTGACACAAAAGGAAATTCTAAGCTCATCAATTTCACATCCATATGAGCACCACAAAAGAAAAGAATAAATATAGATTATTGCAATTTTCAATAAAATCAAGTTGCATATGAGAACATAATGTCTCTTCTCCTTTCAGCAGACGCTTTCCCAATTCTTTCATCTAACTGATAAAGCACAAACCAGGTTTCCTCAGACCTTGCATTAGCTTTGTTAGAGGCCTTGCAAAATATGCTGAATCAAGTCATGATTAGCTGTTATTATGTGTAGGATAATCTTACTATTTAATAAGAGCATTTTTCTGAAAAGCTTCTACAGAGCATATAGGAGGAAAACTAGTTGAGGTAAGTCTATTCCATAAATGTCCAACAATTATTGCAACTTAAAATAACTTTATTAATAAAGAGATAGTTGTGCTTGCTTCAGTAGTACATATACTAACATTGGAACAATACAGAGGAGGTTATCATAGACTCTCCACAAGATGAAGCGCAAATTCATGAAGTGTTTCATACTTTTAAAAAAGAAATCATTTTTATTAAAAGTTTTAAAATAAATAAAACAAAGTAAATGGGCTATAGTTATGACTCACATGTCTATCACATATTCTCTACCCCCAGCCTCCTCTCTCATGAACTCAAAATGCTAAATGAAAACCTTGACGAAAAGCGTGAGCAACATCAGAAACTCTCTTCTACCTGAACTGAATGCAGAGTGCCCTCTAGAGGCATCATTGAATCGATGCATGCAATATTTCCTACAGCAGATGAACTATGTAAAGCTCTGAAGAAGCTTTTCAGAAAAAATTTTCACTGAATACATAGAATTACCCTACACATAATAAGAACTGATCATTATTTGACTCAACATATCTTGTACATCCTCTAATAAAACTAATTCAAAAGATCTGGCAAAATCTGGCTTGCACTTTATCAGCTAGATGGAAGAATTGGGAAAGTGTCATCAGAAATGAGAAGTGACATTATGTTGACAAATGATAGTTTGTGACCTTTAGTAAAACTGTTATAAAATCTTTCCAAGACTTCAGGCAGAAGAAATGTCTTCAATAATTTATTCCTTTTTTTTTTCCTTTGAGTCGGAGTCTCACTCTGTCACCCAGGCTGGAGTGCAGTGACTCACTGCTCACGGCCACCACGGCCTCAACCTGCTGGGCTCAGGAGATCCTTCCGCCTCAGCCTTCCAAGTAGCTGGAGCCACAGGCACTTGCCACCACATCCAGCTAATTTTTTTTCATTTATTGTAGAGATGAGAGGTCTCACCATATTGCCCAGGCTGGTCTCAAACCCGTGGGCTCAGGCAATCCTCCTACCGCATCCTTCCCAAGTGCTGGGATTATAGGTGTGAGTCACAGCGCCCAGTTTATTCCACTGTTTCTTAACATTCTTTGACATCTGTGGACAAATCAGGTACAGAGTGAAACTGGCAAACCGCTTCACTGTCCGTCTCCTCCTGGCTCTGGGTCTTTCTTGTATGTGAGACCACAAACTTAGAAAATACTGGTGAGGCAAAATCAAGACTTGTAATCATGTTGTGAAATGAAATACCAGAAGAGATGAAAAAAAGATTTACATCTAAACTGATAGTTGAAATAAATATTATTTAATGAATATAAATAATATTATAAATAGAAAGGTAAAATATTTCTCTTAGAAAATTTTTATATAGCTCGCAAGTATAGGGTGCTTAAATAAATTAATACTCAAATATAGTCATAAAAAGTATATCTTTCCTATATTCTTTGTCATAATTTAAAAGAATTTTAATAAAATTATTTTATCAATAACTGTTTTTTAAAGAAAAAAAGGGTTTTTTTAAAGTCCCAATGAAATTCTGCTTTAACAATATTGGCCTTAAGATAGTAATGTTTTATTATATGACAATAATCTTTACTTAATTACATACTAAATAACAATAAAAGACTAGGGAAAATATTGTAATTCTTGAACATGACTCAAAATTTAGTCTTCTAGTCTTCCCAAAGAATGTCACAACTTGGAATTGTATCTGTAAAGTACAGATTTGAGAGAAACATTTTGATGAATTAAAGGAAAACTATAGTTGACATAAGGATGTGATTATATCAGGTGAGCATATCAGATCTAATATACATATCCTACTTCACTCCTGCAATATAGGCACAACTGTAAAATATATCACTTAACTGTTCCTGTTGAAATGCCTATTTCCAAGAACATTACAATAAAATGCACAATTTTGCTGTGAATTACAGTTAGTTTAATTTTGTTCTTTTCCATTATGCTCATCAATAAACCTATATGGGTGTAGAACAATGGTGCAAAAGCATTAATGGATGACGCAAATGTTAGAGTAAGTGCCAAGGTTGTCTTGACCTAATTATAGAGACTTAGCCTTGTTCATAATGTTGGTTAGAAACTTTGCTCCCTAATATCTAAATTTTTGAGATGATTCACTTTTGTAGTCTCTGCTTCTTTAAGAAAATGGAATTTTAAATAAATAAAAACAACCGTGATGATAGTATACTATACTAAAATAATAACCATAGCAAAACACCAAGGAAGCTATCCCTCATTGACTCATAAAGCTATTAAATTATATTTTTTCTGTGTCCCTCTCAGAGGGAGAATTTTGTGTAGTTTCCAACTTTAGAATAAACGATTAGGAGAGCAACAGTGCTTGCCCGACTTCTTAGTTTTCTCCTTTTTCTCTACTAGGGTCCTGGCTCCCTGGAGTAGAGGAAATCACATCTTAGCATAACGTGGTGGTCTCTCAGGTTTACCCTACCCATGAGCTCTAATGTGGCATCATTTTTTTCTGAGCTTTTATTTATTTATTTATTTATTGAGTCAGAGTCTCACTCTGTCACCTAGGCTGGAGTGCACAGGCCCACTCATGGCCACCGCAGCCTTGACTTTCTGGGCTCAGGTTCTCCTTCCACCTCAGCCTTATTAGTAGCTGGAACTACAGGCGGGCACCACCACGCCTGGCTAATTCTTTCTATTTGTTGTAGAGATGAGGTCTCGCCAAGTTACCCAGGCTAGTCTCAAACCCCTGGTCAGGCAATCATCTCACCTTGGCCTCCCAAAGTGCTGGGATTACAGGCTTAAGCCACCGTGCCCAGCGAGCTTTTATTAAAAAACAATTTGAGAGGTTTTTTAGGAGGGTATCATGCTTAATACTTCAATAAGGTTTTATCCTTATTCATATTTCTTTTTTGAGTATTGATGTATAGGTTTAACTTCAGGGAACTTAGAAAAGACTTCTGAACTCCAAAATATCTCCAGAGCTCTGCTCAGTGGTACCTGACCCTCTGTGGCTTACAACAGACAGGCGTGTCCTCTGTTATGACACTCATAACTGTTCAGCCTTTGTCAGTTCCTTTTCTCAAAGGCAGATTTATTAAGGTTGAGAAAGAGAGAAATAATATGAATAGCATAGAGAAGGTGCATCTGAACAGGACAGGGCTCAGTTTGCAAGGACCTTTTAAGGGAAACTTCATCTCTTTCAACTGCAGCTTGTATCTATTGGCTTCATATCTAGCTGTTCTTGACAAGTTGTTCTAGTGTTAAATATATTTAATAATCACTGAGAGGCTGTGGGAATACAGCGATAAGCAAACTAAGCATATCTCTGCTTTCATGGGGTTTATAATCCAATGGAGAATAAATGTAAGTAAACATGCAAATACAATAAAATATAATAAGTGGTATTATGGGAGAAATACAGGCTGCTATGGAAACACAAAATTGAAGCATCCCACCCCATCTAGAGTTCATCACCCCTCCATATATACAGTGAGAACGGGAGGGCAGCTAAGATTTAGCAAGGGGGAAATGCCACGGGTATTCAAGGATCAGAATATCTTCTGTTGAAACACTGTGTGCTCATCGGTTCTGTATTCTGTTTCATTCTGTTTTGTGGATTAAATTGTTTCATCCATGCAGAACTGTCCCATTAAAAAGGCCACACCCATGTCTAAGATACCCGTAGGAGGATGTGGCTTCTACAGAACTTTGTTCTCTTTTAACCTTTCCCTGGGGCTCCCATCATACCTGCAGCTGCGCTGTCTGGCTCCTGTGCCTTCACAGACCCCCTGGGTGTATCTGCAAGAGGTCTGGTTGACCCACAAGAGGTGTGTGGCATCAGCACAGTGATCTGGAACACCACAAGAACAGAGATAAAGTAAGTCAAGAATGCAGGTTGAGGACAATGGCAGAGTCCATGCTTGTAAGGCATATATTCCCATCCTCTAGGCTTTCATTTCAGACATGCAAATACAATTTTTAGACATTTACTTAAATTATAATAAACACAGCTTTGGGTAAAACATTTTAAAAGTTCATCCTTGCCCAAGAACAATGCAATTTTAAAAATTCTCTGAGCGGCCACTGCCTTGCTAAACTCTGGTATGACCTTGTGCTCTTTGAGCTATGGCTGCCGCCATGTTTCCTAACTTCTGGCCTCCTCTCTTACCTTGGAGAAGTGAATTCTCTGTCTCATTCTCTCTCTTTCTCTCATTTAGTTTCTAAATAAACTATATAAAAAATTCTCTGAGCAAATCCTTGCTCTTCTACTACCTTCTTAAACTAAAACTGTTAATACTTCCATTACTAAAATAATTATGACCCCTGAACTGAATCACCTAAAACATACATACACAGAGTAATTCCTTATTGGGTAATTTATTTCTCCCCCAAATTGCTAGGAGAATATTTAGAGTACTAACAATAATAACAAAAAAAGTAAAACCTAAAAGCTGCTGCTTGATCAGAGTCTTTTAGACAATAGTTCTCATTCTGGGTCATCAGAATCTCTGGTATTTGAACATCTGGAATCCTTTCCATATAAACGAACCTAGTACCAATTTTTCCTTGTCTCATATTTGAAAAAGAGCTTTGTTCTCCAGAACCATTCCTAAAAACAATGGCTTATGACATAAGATCAAAGCAGAAAATGTGACCTGGCAGCGGTCTGGGAGGAAATGTGAACATTTGAGGTGGGCAAGTATATTTGTGTGTGTGTGTGTGTGTGTGTGTGTGTGTGTGTGTGTGTGTGTGTGTGTGAGTGTGTATTTTTGCCCTGGATTCACTTTCTGGCAGTTAGACCTCCTGAGCCTCGTTTCTCTGTTATCTAAATGCAAGAGGCTAATTAAATAATCTTCAGGCTATTTCCAAGATTGTGATCATTAGTTTTGTCTATTGACTATGATTATTTTCTTCAGGAATTTACAGTACTTGCCAATACTAATGAGGCAACCATATCACGTAGCCATAAAAACCAAGTTGGGGGAGGGGAGAGGGCTGGCATTGCATGCTCACCATGTACCATTAAAATCAACTCAAAATTCAATGGTCTTGGAGTACCCATATCCTGGGGTGATAATATACAATATATTAGAAGGTTAAAACATGACTCTCATGCAAACATAAAATGAACATATGTCAAGGTTTTATTCAACCCATTAGTTAATGAGGTTTCCAGAAAGATAATAAGGCTCATTTAAGAAACATTTGAAGGGCTGGGTATTTATAGGTAATTTAATAGAGGAATGTTAGAATAAAATGGTTAGATTAGACACAAAACTGCCCTACAAAGCAGTGAACCATAAGCTTTGAGATTGTTTTTTTTATCAGACAGGATTCTACAAATTAACAGTGTCTAGGCTCTAACCAACAGGTAAGAGTTAAATAGACAAACCTTTGATGAGCCTGTTAAATAATGACATTCAAAGACATGCTGTATCTTTTAGATCAGAGCCCCCAGCCCCGGGCCATGGTCCAGGTACTGGTCCATGGCCTATTCAGAACCAGGCCACACAGCAGGAAGTGAACAGCAGGTAAGTGAGAGAAGCTTCATCTGTTTTTACAGCCACTCCCCACCGCTTGCTTGCATTGCCACCTGAGCTCCACTTTCTGTCAGATCAGCAGCGGCATTAGATTCTCATAGGAGTGCAGGCCCTATTGTGAACTGCACAAAGGGTTCTACTTTGCACGCTCCTTATGAGAATCTAATGCCTGGTGATATGAGGTGGAGCTGAGGTGGTGATTCTAATGCTGGGGTGCGGCTACAAATACGGATTCACTTTAGCAGTGAAGTTTGACTGCACATCCCCCATCCCCACCTTCCACCCCCCCACCCCCCGTTTGTGGAAAGATTTTCTTCCATGAAATTGGTACCTGATGTCAAAAAGGTTGGAGACCGCTGCTTTGGACAATGTTTTAGAGGCTTTTGTATTGGAGACCTTTGAAGAAGTAGTAAAGATACAAGGGTTCCAAATATATGCTTCCCAAAGCCAGTCTAGGAAAAAATGACTCACAATCATATATAACTGAGGGGAAGTCCTTTTTTTTTTTTTTTTTTGAGTTGGAGTCTCACTGTCGCCCAGACTGGAGTGCAGTAGCCGCTCCCGGCCACCGCAGCCTCGACCTGCTGGGCTCCGGCGATCCTTCCGCCTCAGCCTTCCGAGTAGCCGGAATTACAGGCATGTGCTACCACGCCTGGCTGATTTTTTGATTTATTGTAGAGATGAGGTCTCGCTGCCCAGGCGGATCTCGAACCCGCAGGCTCAGGCAATCCACTCACCTCAGCCTCCCAAAGGCGCGGGATTACAGGCTGAGCCACCGAGCCTGGCTGTAATCTACTTTTTAAAAAAAGTTTCATTGTCAAATTGATTTACCCTCCTATCTTATTGGTAAAATATAATTCAGATCAGTATCATTTCCGTTTACTCACTAAGTTGACATATTCTTGTGAGGGAGGGCAGGAAGGAGAGAGAGCAACAAAGGAGGTTTCTGTTCATGTAAGTCTACAATAAGCTGCAAATAAGCCAAAGTCCCAACAGAGATTTACTGGATTTCCTTTAATTCTTTCACTGTCACCTCAAACTCTTAGCCTAGCAACATTGACTGTATAAGTCTCAGTTCACTTGCACTTTAGTAAAGAGGTCCATTCAAATAAAAACTTTAATAACAGAGTTTGGTTCCGAGTTATTGCTAAATTTTTATAGGAAAGAAAGGAAGAAAAGGAAGAAAAGGAAGAAGGAAAGAAAGAGTGAAAGAGAAAGAAAGGGGAAAGAGGGAGGGAAAGAGAGAGAGAAGAGGAGAGGGAGGGAAGGAGAGGGAGGGGAGGACAGGAAGAAAAAATAATTAAAGTATACTCTTTGTGGAGGCTCGTGAACTTGCTAAAAACTGTAGACCCTGTCTTTAGAAAGAGACAATAAGTATATAACGTGCATATTATTTTGTACTGAATTTTATTTGGGACAATTTATGGATCCTTGAACCTCATCCGTGGACCCTGATCAAACCCCTGATCAAGAGCTCACAACTTAGAAAAATAAGAAATCACATAAAATACAGGCTACAAGTGAACACCTGATCCCGATGTCCTCTTCCCAAGCCTCTCCTAACATCTGACTTTATGAGTCAGCTACATTTCACTTGGAAGCACCCATAGGTTATTTTCTTTAGAACTAACACTGAAATGCCTGGACAATGAAAAACCTAAAACAAATTATTGGAGATAGTACAGCCCTCCATGGTTCTGCTGCAGTAACAGTTCCTAAAGTTACTAAGACTCTAATAGTACAGTAAGAAGCCAAGGGCTTTAGTGTCAGCCCATAGCCTGCCCTCTGAGTCAGGTGACCTCACGGTCAAGTTTCCTATATGAAAAATAAGGATAAGTAAGGGGTAGGATCCAGAGCAGAGATCACTGGAGCAGATTCAGGGAACAGATCCCAAGGTGGGAATAATATGTACCTATAGAACTAAAGCAAGAATTATGTAGGATTTGTTCTATTTGTGTTTAAAAGCTTGGTAGAGTGTTTTTCTTTTTTACCCTACAGCAAACCTCAGGTTACAGTGTTGTATTAAGAGTATAACTATGTTCGATGCAAGTATTAAGTGAACTGAGGAGAAAAGACGGGCTTAGTAAGTTTAATTAATTCTGCCTCTCAATTATCAGAATTTTGAGCTTCATAGGAAAAAAAAATAAACCTTGATAAATGCTTTATTTTAGATAAAGAAAGAATACTTTCTTCTAAATAAATCCAGGGCAAATTGAAATTCATGAACCATAATGAATTTCACTAATTAAAAACAGAATGTAAAAATATTTTCTGGTACTAAATTCTAACATGATTAAAGAATAATCTAAAAGATTTGCTAAGGATTATATAACCCAAATAGGTGACATGGTTGTCTTTTATTTAAAGTGTGACTAACTTTTTAAATTATCCTTTGAACCAAATGGAAAAGGTTTGTGCTTCTAAAATTATTTTTCTTTTATTTATAGCAATATACTAACTTTATGTTTCCTACTTTCTAAACTCACTTGTTAGAATGTTTGATAACTATGCCAAAATAATAACAGTAGTCTCAATCATTAAGCATCTCTGGCATGTCTGCCATTATCTGAGCATTGTGCATATGGTACCAATCATCCTACTGACAGCCTCACAATATCGCACTGTCCTCCTCTGTTTATAAACCAGACCAGTAGGGTTCAGGGAAGTACACTAGGTTCCTCTGTTATGTTCAGATTTAAAAGTACATTTACTTTCTACTGTTTTACAACATTTCTTCTAAGGTTTCATGTGTGAGTTCATAAAGGCATATGCACTATAGTAACAATGACAATGGCAATAATATTGATAATGAGAAAAGAAAGTGTGCACAAGTCCTAACTATAGCAGAATCCCTGGCGCCCCACTCCTCTTGTGTCCCTTCCGTTCCAGCTGGATTCTTGAATGTTCAACCCTAACCCTGCCACAGTGGACAACACTCTCCCTATGGGTATGACCAAAGCTCCCTACCACTGGTCACCACCATGTAGTTCTCCTCTTGGCTGTCACCTCCTTTCTTCCTGTCATGGCCTAAGTCATGTAGCAAGTTCAGAAACCCACCATCCCCACAAGAGCCTGTCCCTCTTTGGCTGTGGCTCCAAGGGCGTGTGTTGAACCATGCTTCAGGAGAGAGTGCAGGGCCCCAGTTCCGAAGCAGCACCTTCACCCTCTTCCAAGCGAAAAGGAAAAGGTGGCTGTCACCTCTAAACGTGCTCAACACTACAGTGGAAATAATTTGAGAGTCATCACTGCATGTGGTTATTTCTGTGAAAGGTCATTACTTTGCAATAGTGAATACCCGACTATTGTTGAATACTGAAGACCTCATATAACACAAGCATAGAAGAACAAGGCCACCATGAAGCAATGGCAACTGAGCTCTAGTGCCCATTCTGGAACTGCTGCTAGTGCTTCCTCACTTAATGATTTGTTCCAACTTTATCAGTCCCATGTATTTGAGGTGATTTGCATACATTTAGATCTCATTTAATGACTAGATCTGAATTAAGGGTTAGGTGTTTTGAGTCAGATCTCATCATGGAGTCACATTTATTCAATGGCAAATACTTATTGAGGTCCTACTATGTGCTAGGAGATAGAGTAGTGAATCAAAACAGAAAAAGAACTTTCTTCTTAAGACAAATATGGTGGTGAGGGAGAGGAATTATAAACAAATAAATCAAAATAACAAAAAATTCAAAGAAGAAAATAAAACAGAACTGAGGGTTAATAGTGATGGGGCTGAGAGAGCTGTTTCAGACAGACCGGTCAGCAGGGGCTTTCTTGGTAAAGTGACACTTGAGCCAGCACCTGGATGAAGTGGGGCATAAGTCTTGCAGAGGCAACAGCAAATGCCAAGGCCTGGAGTGGGGATTGTGCTTGGCATGTTTCAGAAAGTGGTGGGGCAAACACATCAGGAAGAAAAAGAGCAGGAAGAAAGGAAATGAAAATGAAAGACAAAATAAAAAATATGGTATGGGAACCAGGTCAGTTGGGGACATAGAGATCATAGCAGGTCATCTCACAGTGGTCCTGTCTGGGGTTTGAAATGAGTCAGGAACATGTTTGCCACAAAGGGATGTGGTGCCAAAAAGTACTGAGACCTCTTGGCAGGCAAGTCTGTTCAAAACTGTTCAGAATAGGTTAGAAAGCTGCCTTGCTGGCTTAATGTTCAGTCTAGTCCAATTCTGTTGTTGCTTGGGAATCTAATTAATCTGAAAGATTTAGGAAAGTTATTTTTAAAAATATTGTGACTCTTCTGAAAGTGTTGTGGGAAACCTTGAAGATAGGTCCAAACTCAGTACTATGCATATGCAACCTTTTGGGCCATGAAGAATTTACTATTTGATCCACGAGCCTGTATTTTACAAGGGAATCATACATGGGACATGAGGTACAGACATTTCTCAGTCTGAAAGAAACAATAACACAAGTATGAAGGTCAAAGTACATGTTTAGATTTTTTTATTAAAGATAACAGAAACCAAGCAAAGGTAGCTTTTTAAAAAGTGAGAGATAATTCATTATAAAGACATACAGTGGTTTCCAGAATTCAAGGGTAGAATAGCAGCCTGACCTTAGAAATGGCTGATTCTGAACTCAAAAACTGTCAAGATTCTCCCCACCTCTCAGTTCTGTATTTTCCTACTCATCTACTTCATTCTCAGCTGCCTCCACACACAGAAGAGACTTCCACTGGCCATACTGGGATCAGTTGTTAACTCTTGGTTCAATCAATTATAACCAAGGGAAAATGGCTATCAGAGCCTACTCCTGAAAGCCACTCTCAAAGAAAGTGATAGATTGGGCAGACATACGACGAAGCCAACCATCTACATATTTATTTTATTTGCATACAACTTTGAGAAGTACTGCTGGAAGAACTCCTCTCCTAATTCAAGGGGTTATTTTTAAGAGGTGAGATATGATGAGGCAGGCCAAAAAAATACGTAAAGAAAAATCACACAATTAAAGCATTTTTCTTGTGACTTGTGTTTTTAATGAGAACATTTCTCCATCATGCTGACATGTTATAAAGGGGGGAAAAATTGATTTGAGTAGGAAAATCTGGTTTAAATCTCAGTGTTATCAGTTAATGGTCAAGTGACTATGAGCAATTTACTCTTATTCTCAGCTAAATGAAGAAGTTGGACTAGATTCTTCTTTTTTTTATTTATTTATTTTTTTTAAGTTGGAGTCTCACTCTGTTGCCCAGACTGGAGTGCAGTGGCCGCTCCCGGCCACCGCAGCCTCCACCTGCTGGGCTCCAGCAATCCTTCCACGTAGCCTTACAGGCGCGTGCTACCACGCCTGGCTGATTTTTTGATTTATTGTAGAGATGAGGTCTTGCTGCCCAGGCGGGTCTCGAACCCGCGGGCTCAGGCAATCCACTCACCTCAGCCTCCCAAAGGGCACGGGATTACAGGCTGAGCCACCGAGCTGGATAGATTCTTCTTAAGGTCGCTTCCAGATACTCTTCAGTTGTAAATATACTTCCATTTAGTGACAAGTAACTGCTTAGGGACTTGTTTTGAGTTAAAGATACATAACAAAATGGTTGAAAAAGGTTACAGAATTCTACAGATCTGCGTTTGATCTTGGCCCTGCCAATGTTTCACACTTTGACTTAATGTTAGTTGATAAGTCGGTAAACTTCCTAAACTCAAGTTTGCTTATTTGTAAAATGTAGGGGACAGTGACTACTTCAGAGAGTTGAATAAGAAATGTACTGTATTTCCTGACACTGTAAAAACTCAATTCTTGCCATTGTTGTCAGACAGTGAAAATTCCTAAACTTGCCTATATCTTCTTTTATCACTTTGAATAAGTGTGCTAATAAGGGAAATTACACTGTAGTACTGTTTCAAAGTACTTGTATGGCATGGACAAATGAAAATGAAATGGGATTAGAGTTTGGAAAAGTCTAGGGAGGTATCGTACACAAACAATTCCTCCATTTCATTGATCAACTCATTCCACCATTGAATAATTTTTAGTCACCTTCTAAAATGTGACTTTATCATGTCTTTCTGGGCAGATGTGAAAGTGTGGAGCTGGATAATAAAATCCGGGATCTGATTGAGAGAAATGCTTCTTCTGATCCAAAAGGGGTCACCCTGGAGGCCATGCCAGGTCACAGAAATTCATGTTCTCCAAAGGTAAGAAAACACATTCTTTCTACTGCATCTCAACATACACTTCAGCAGTTTATTCACCGAGAAGAATCTATGGGGACAGTCCCCAAATCATTTACAGTCAGTTGTGCACTTCCTTGTTGCTATGAGTATAAAGTGAAGCAGTACAAAACTTCTCTCACACAGTCACTTCCTGCTACTAAGGAAATCCCTCAGCAGAAGTCACCTCCCAGTGTAAAGTGTGCAGGCAGTTGTCACTACACGAAAGCAAGAATATCACACTATATCAGAAAGGTTGTTTAATATAGTGACAGCTCTATATTGAGGAGGAAGTAAACCATTTTAAGCAAACCCGTTTAAATTGGATTATTAAAATCAGCATAACCCGTGTCATTTTTTTGTAGTTGTTTTTCCTTGTTCTAAGGAAACACAGGGTTTTACTGATTAAAGGAGTTGTTTGACTTTGAACTTCCTCTTGTTTCAGGATATTTGTCCATGGTACTTTAAATAAGCAAATAAAATTCAAGGGTACATTTGAGCTAGGAATTTTGTGGACCACTTTCTAGAAATGCATCATAAATGACAACATAAGCTCTTAAGTTCTGTAGCCCTCTCGATTAGAAACAATCTGTAATGATTATCATACACACACACACACACACACACACACACACACACACACACACCACACACACACACAAAACAATGTGAATAGATTTGAGAGCACGTCTAGCACTACAAAAAAGTAAATAATTTATACTTTCACTTAAAAGTGATTTCAGTTCTTTTCAAAGTTATTCATACTTATTGTTGAAAATGTATATGGATAAACAGAGAAAACTATAAAAGTCATGCAGAGACAGATTTACAGTGGAGATAGTGGAACTTGAGCTCCTTGAAACAAATATTTACTTTTACAACCAACTTGTATCCATAAATTTGTGTTTTTTTCTCTTAAATTTCCCCAGAATTGTAGAGGGACTCAGGCCTCATTAAACATGGATCTGCCTCTGAAGTCACCAGTAGGTGTACCACTTGTAGAGAGCATCTCTTAGCATTTGGAGTGTCTCTGTTTCTTTCTCTCTCTCTCTCTCTCTCTCTCTCTCTCTCTCTCTCACACACACACACACACACACACACACACACACATCTGTTTTGCTACCTCACCTTTTGAACTTAGTATGTTGTGGATACTCCTGTGTTGTATGCACTCTGCATGCAGGCACTTGTTCCTGTTTAAAAACTCACTTCCTGAAAAGTCTGTCTTTATTTTCATAGTTACAAAAGAATGTTTGCTAGTAATTAGAGGGTCAAAGAAGGTTTCTTTCTCCCCTTCCCTTCTTCTCATCCCAATTCCCAGCCCTCATGTATACACTTCTAACTCCCAACTAGAACTTTATTCCTTCATGGAAAAAATGTGTTTTTTCCAGTGACCTTCTTGTCTGATCCCAGCAAAGTTTCATGGTGCTCATTTTAATTCCCTCCAGTAACCTTATCCTCATATTCTCTGATTAACATCCTCGAAGATCCATTTGCTTATGACTGACCCCTCACAATTCTGTCTTCTAGATCCTTCCCTGCATGATAAAAAAAAACCTCTTCTACCTCCTTATTACCATTCTCTTGGTAACAAGTTCTATCTCCTTTTGGGAATTAATCGAAATGTGTGTCTTCCTCTAAGACACTGCATCTTCTGTCACCTCATGATGAAATTTGCTCACTCTCCTACACCATATTTCCAAGCAAAGAACAGCAGATTCTTAGTCTATGTGTTCTAACTTGCTTATGAAGTATATAAAGACAGCGAACGAGAGGGTAAGAAATGAGATTCAAGATTTAAGGGAATCTGGGAAGACACAAAATAGCCATTGCCGGCAAGAAGACAGGAGAGGTGAGTAAAACTAGAATAAGTTGCTGAATATCAGTGAGGACCAAGTTCAGTTTGAAAACCACCACAGTATGATAAGACTACTCATTAAGCAACACTGGGGTTTCAGTGTCTTCAACACCTCTCCCCAGCTTAGATTATACACAGTTCCTCTCCACTTTAAATATCTACGAGGTCTCACATTATTTTATGGATAATGTTCTTACTCTTACACACCACAGCCATGATTACAGTGTCCAAGGCTTTCCCTCCCCTATCATGCCACTAATGATCTCCCTCTGGATAAATCCAGTGGTCACATAGGCTCTCACTTTTCACTTGTCTTCTTATTTGCATTTTACATGACTCGCTAATTCAACTTCCTTAAGCTGTCTTACTCCATTGACATCTTTGATATTAACCCCTAAACATCTTGTCGCCGCCCCTTTACTTATCTGGTCCCTCCTTCTCACTGACCTTCACTGGCTTCCTTTACATCACCTGCCTGCATTATATTAATGGTACTTGGGGATCATAGTCCTGGGTTCATTAAACAAGACATGTGACAAAGATGACTCCAGACACGTGTACTTTCTAAACATATGATTCCTTTCTAAATGCACTTCAATACATTTCACTCAGTATTTGTAAAAGGGAATTCAATATCATTCCTGCTATATCTGCTTGTCCTCTACCCCCACAGAAAACACACACATTTTCTGTGCTGGTTAATGGATCATGATTGACTCAGTCATTCAAATTTGAGCGTAATCCTGGGTTCCTCCAGGGCTACAATAGTACATGACTCCAGGTGTCACCATCCATAGAATAGTGCCCTCTTTCCTCACCCTGAACCCTGCCCCAAAGGTCTGGCCTCTTCTATCTTCATAATATCTTTGAATTTTACCCCTTTTCCTTTTTTCTGCCAGCATAGATCTTGCTAATTTAGAAGTGTTTAAAACTTAAAAGTAGGCTATCTTTACCTACGTTATAGAGTCCAAATGCCTTTGCATCCAGCCTCTGCACACATTTAGAACAAAACACTAGAAAGAGAAGTCTAATATCTACTGGGCATCTATCATGATAGTTATTGGGGGTACATATTTTATGTTGTTTGATATCTAACACTTAAATATGGCTATGTTTATCCTTGGTTTTCAGATGAAGAAATTAAGATTCTTAAAAATTTTGTAAATGCTGCCTATATTCACAACATTGTGAAATGCTAGTCTTAGGATAGAAAACCAAGCTTGTTCATATTTTTTCTACAGAGTTATGTTGTCTTCTATGTACTCTGCCATTCTTCAAAATGCACCCTATGTTCTAGCCACCTGTAATTCTTTAACAGATCATGAAGCTTCATGTGCTATGTCTTTTGCATGCTGTTTCCTCTTTTTCAGCAATTTTTACTGTGTTTTTAGAAACAAGGTCTCTTTCTGTCATCCAGACTGGAGTGCAGTGACCCAATCATAGCTCACTGCAGTCTCAAATCTGGGATTCAAGTGATCCTCTCACCTTAGCCTCCCAAATAGCTGGGACTATAGGCATGTGCCACCATCCATGGCCATCATGCTATTTACTCTTCATGGAAAATTTTGCCCATTGGATGAACTGTCTTTTATGTCAATTCAAACTTTTCATGCCACCTTTAACCACCCTCTCTAGTCCCACACAGCATTACTCAAGCCTCTCCCTGCTTTTTCCTAAATCTTTATCTTCTTTATACACAATGCAGAGACATTAGCACTTTGGTTTTGTAATCACTTACATACATATGTATTTTCTCTACTATCATGGACTTCTTAAGGGTAAAGTAGAAAGTGTCCCAAAAAGATATGGAGTCTTCTAGAAGGCACCACTAGGAAACAACTTGTGTGATTTCATCAGCCATGGTAATGCTGGATTTATAATCAACGTATTTCTAGAATTCCTCACAAATAATTCTCAGAGACTTCAGGAGAATATCAAATGTACACTCATAGACCCAATCTCTCAGTTCTTGCATGGAAGCCACCATCTGGTCTTGCTGATTCTGTCCTCCTTGAGTTATTGACTATTGATGGTTTTCAGATGCTCACCTGTCCCAGCTGCTTCTAGGTGTTTGCTACACCACGCTCAGGGGCGCCACTGTACTACTGTGCCAAGTGTACTCAATGCGAGAATGTTCTCCAGAGTTCCAAATGCATGAACACTACCGCTCTCCCCACTGGAGTGGAGAGATTTCTTCTCCAACTTTGGCTGCACATGTCCCCAGTGATATCTTACACTTCTAACGTCTGCCAGTATGTCACATCCTTTCTGTTTTCCATGGCTTGGATTTTAGCTCCTGTCTATTAATTGGCTACCCTGGGTCAACACTCTTCAAAGCACTTGTGTGTATTAGTTCATGTAATCTTCACCCCTCTACAGATGGGGAAAGTGAGGTTCAATGAGGCTAAACAATCTGTTCATGGTCTTACAGCTAATAGGATTCAGATCTGGACCTAAACTCAAATCTGTCCAATGAGAGCCATTGCCCTATACTTTCCACTTTTAATTCCCCTTCACTCACCTAAGAATTATTTGGGGACTGGGTCAGAGCTTCAGCTGGTGTCACTGGTATGATAAGGGTCATTGGAGTAGCTCTTTCTCTCTGGCTTAAAGCACCACACTTAGATCAAACCACTGTGATTTTATTATCTTCCCAGGATAAGGCTTCTGGGAGTTTCCACTCATGATCACAATATACCTCTGGCAGTTCACCTCAACTGTCCTCTGAAGGTATCTTCAAACATTTGATTCCTTGAGTAGCAAGGCTTCATTTCCAACTGGAATCTCTGCTGAGTTCCTGTTTGTACAATAACACTCTACAGAAGAAAATCCTATATTCAGAACAAAACAAAAGCCTTCATGTTCTTGCTGAGATGTTGATAGAACTGAAAAAATATAAGAAAACGTCTGTGTAAGACAAGGGTGGGTCAATGGCAAAGGGGCTGTAGAAGGCTTTTCTCATTTTCACACTGCATGAAGTAAGCATGAGAGTGATAAGGTAGGCTTCCTTTCGAAGAACAGGAAATTAGTTTCTTTATGATTTTATGAGCTGGGAAAGGTATGTGAATAAAAGAGATATGACTTAATGAAAGGCCCTGAGACATACGTCAAGTTCCCTTTTTGCTCAGCTACTATTGCCAAGAATATGTCAAGAAGGAGAATTACTATAAGAGAAATGAACAGACTGACTCACTGCTTTGAGGAAACAGAAAAACATGTATTGATAAATATAAGGAACTCCTTGAGCCTGAAAATATGCTTTAATATTCTGGGAGAATTGAAATAGAAAATTAGCAAATGAAGGTCATTTAGAGTCTTGTAAGCAAAGGAAAAAAATATGTAAGTGAGAATATTAAGATTCTAAAATGAATATTATATGAAAGTCACACATAACCAATATATAGTCTTGAGGATGAGGTAGAACATGTCCTAAGAAGGTATAGAGTATCACAACATAGAGTTTTCTAGAAGACACCACTTGTAAACAACTTCTGTGATTTCATGAGCCATGGTAAAGCTGGATTTATACTCAACTTATCCTTAGAATTTCTCTGTAGATAGTTCTCAGGGTCTTCAGGAGAATATCAAGTGTACACTCATAAACCCAATCTGTCAGTTCTTATGTGGAAGCCACCATCTGGTCTTGCCAATTCTGGTCTCCTTGAGTTATTGACTAATACTATGAGAAAATTAATATATCAACATTAATATATAAATCTGCAACTGTTTGTTTTCAAATACAAAAGAAAGGAATAAGAAGCTTGAAATTTATTGGGTAAACAAAAACACTTTTAGTAATGCTTAGAAACAAGGATGGGGCCTAGGAGTGAACAGAAGTGTCCAAATTTTATGTAGATCCACCAGAATTGAATTTGCTTAAGAACCTTTCCTGTCTTTGGATTCTATTTTTTCTGATTTTAACTTAGAAGCAGCACCAGAAATTTAATGACTTTGGATATAAATGGAGGGAGAATCTTTCAATGACTGGAGACAAATTCTTGATCTGAACACTCTTTCCAAGGCAAAACTCCTTGAGAAATTGCTTTGAGTGATTCAGAGATTAATATGAATGTATGATGTTACAGAAGATTATAAGGGAAAAACCTTTTGCAAACTACAGTAAGTTGACATATGCTTTCTGTTACCACATTTTTTAAATCTAGTTTTCCTTTCCCTTCCTTATCTCCCTTCTTTTGCAAGTTATCTGTTCTCTATCAAAACACAATTTCGATGATCAAGATCTTTCTTTCTTTTTTTTTTTTTTTTTTTGAGTTGGAGTCTCACTCTGTCACCCAGACTGGAGTGCAGTGACCGCTCCCGGCGACCGCAGCCTCGACCTGCTGGGCTCCGGCGATCCTTCCGCCTCAGCCTTCCAAGGAGCTGGAACTACAGGCGCGCGCTACCATGCCTGGCTAATTTTTGATTTATTGTAGAGATGAGGTCTCGCCAAGTTGGCCAGGCGGGTCTGGAACCCGCGGGCTCAGGCAATCCACTCACCTCGGCCTCCCAAAGTGCTGGGATTACAGGCTGAGCCACCGAGCCCGGCCAAGATCTTGCTTTCTTACTTGTAAAATGGGTTGTAATAAGAATATTGAGTGAAAATGCACTTTGTAAGTATAAAGTGCTAAACAAGAACAACACTATCACCATCATCGTCATCATTATCATCATCATGCTGGTAGGATTAACTTGAGTCTCAAAAAAAATTTTTTTTTTGAGTCGGACTCGGTCATCCAGGCTGGAGTGCAGTGGCATGCTCATGGCCACCACAGCCTCAACCTGCAGGGCTCAGGCTATCCTTCTGTCTCAGCCTTCCAAGTTGTCGGA
Source organism: Carlito syrichta (assembly GCF_000164805.1). Classification (NCBI taxonomy): domain Eukaryota; kingdom Metazoa; phylum Chordata; class Mammalia; order Primates; family Tarsiidae; genus Carlito; species Carlito syrichta. The sequence continues at coordinate 507,109 of NW_007258975.1, read as the reverse complement.
ACCACAGGTGATCGCCACCACGCCTGCTAATTTTTTTTTTTTTTTTTTTTTTTTAGTTGTAGAAACAAAGTCTCACCAAGTTGCCCAGCCTGGTCTCAAACCTGTGGTCTCAGGCAATCCTCTCGCCTCAGTCACCCAAAGTGCTGAAATTACAGGCTTGAGCTACAGCGCCCAGCAAAATTTTCTTTAATAGTTTTCTCATACAATTGCTGACTTTCTCTTGAATTCCATTGTCTATTTCAGAGGTTGTAGCTGTGAAATGTTTTGATCCTTCCTGTTTTTTCCTGTTAGGAAAACCTGTTGCATTGTTGGGTGAGTGTCTGTTGATCTTTCCTCAGGAAACTTCTGGCTGGCTGAGAAGCTCTACCGTGAGTTCTCAGGCAGTGAGGAAGCCTGTCTTGGCTCAGTTGCTGCACCTTATATCATTGAAGCTTACTGATGCCAACCTGGGACAACATTATTTAATTCAGTCATGTATCTTTCTGTTATCAGTGGGGTTTAGCTATTAGTTTTTAGACTTCTGATCCTGACAGTATTATAAAACTTCAAAATTAAACAGATTAGTGGGTAAAGATGCCAGATTGTGTTTTCCAGAATATCACCATAGAATTAGTTTGATCCCATGGCCAGTTTTTAATATATTTCTCCTTCCATTCCTTACAAGGATTATGAAAGGCTTTCACTGTCCATGAATATCAATTATATACCCAGATAAAGAGATCTTGCTGTGTATGTCCAGCTCGAACTCCATTTTATAATAAAGTATACCACCTGGTATCACAAGAAGATAGAGACACGGGTATATAAGCTAAAATCCAACCAAAGACAAAATAATCAAAATTCTTAAAAAATAAGGGAGACAAAAAGGTAAGTCTCCTTAGCTTTTGAGAGGTACGCCCTTGTTGGACAGAAGGTTCTATACAAGATAGGAGAAGTAAGGTAATTGGAATGTATACTGAGTCTCTCTCTTTGTTAAGTAAGAGACCCTTGTGAGCAGAATGCTTTCTACTTACTCAAATCTCATCTGTCTCATTGTTGAAAAAATTTGCCCCAAGTTCCACAGGAGAGGGAGCTATAGAATACTGGAAGATACGAGTCGCCTGTTGGAAGATGTAAGCAGTAGGCATGCCTCAGTAAAAACAGTCCTGGCAGGTTCATTTTAAAGGTGGTCAGGGGAAGAGATGACCACTGGGGGGGTGGAGAAAGCCACCAAGGTGAAGTGAAGAGTGGCAACTGCATGTAAATTATAAAAGTTGATTAAAAGAATATAAAGACCTCAGGGCCATACAAAGAGAAGAAAGAGAATTCGGGGGTCTCAGGGTTTCTACTGAATGGACACAAAAAGTATGTCCTTACTTTTGGAATTATCACTCTACGTTTGATTTCTCCAGACTTGTATGATGTCAGCAAGAAAATATGAAGAAATTTGGGATGTGTGTCTCTTTTTATGGAAGAAAAAGAATACCATACGCCTGTAGGCTAAGAAATTTGTAAACTCATGACAATATTAAGAAAGCAGATATTTGGCTTGGGAGATGCCATGAATAACATGTTTGTAAGAGTTGTTTAGCAAATACGTTTATTATGTTCTTGATCTGTTTAGCTTTGTGACAGGATGTAAATCTCTCATGGGGACTTACAAATCCAAGCTGGGTTTTGTAATCTAATGCCTTGATAGACTTCTCTCTTAAGTAAGCCTTCTCTTTGCTAGTTAAGCCTTTTTTTTTGCTAGTTTAGTTGAAAATATATTTTTTTAAAGAACATAGACAAAATGGACACTGTCAACTCTTGCTGAAGAACACTCATATCCTTCTAACATCCACCTTCTAGATGAAATGCGTTGTAAGACTCTTTACACTATTTTATACTTGGGAGGAAAGTGAGACATGATCTACAAACTATCCTCCTTTCAGTGAGGAAGATAGCTGTACTAATTACTTTTTAATGTTTTTTAAGCAATAAAGGTGAGTAAGCAAATGTTTTCAGTTTTTCAGGTTAGCATATTTGGGAGATTTTCTTTCGAGTCAGGCTCATTTCCAGACAAAACTCTCCTGGCATTCTCTTTGTATCACCCATGTTTTGAGTTCTCACCATAGCCTCCCCATATCCCACCAATACCCTTATAGGCACATGTTCTTCCTTAGTTTTTTATAATTATACATTTTTGTTGCTTAAAGATAAGATAGTATCTAAACATATGGACATAGTGTTGAAATACATTGCCTCTTTCATCTGAGGCTTTCAAGCTAATCTGGACAGTCACTTGGCAAGAATGATGCAGAAAGAATTCCATCATCAATGGTGTGGTCTCCTCTAATGTTTATATTTTATATTCAAAAAACAGAAAATATGTGAAAGACATGTATACTTTGTTCATCTTTATATTTTAGTCCTTAGTACAGTACCTGGTCCACAGTCCTTAATCTGTAAGTGTTTATTATAAGAATGTATACCCCACATCTTTAAAATAAAAAAATAAAAATAAAAAATAATGCATACACGAATGAAAATGAGGCCAACACATAAGCAAAGCACAAGAGGAAAAGTCAGAGTGATCTGCCAGTGCAAGTGTCAAGTGACCAAAAGTTAATTTCCTTCCAGAGAAGAACATTTTTTAAAAATTCAAGCACAGTATTAAAATATTGAAGGCAAAATTCTCTTTCCCGACCACTGGTCTTTGGCAGTGGAAATTACTCTCCAGGCAAGCAGTGGATGGAATGTGGTGACATTTTGTTTGGATGAAACCTCAGAGGTCAAGCTAGTTCATATCCAGCCCTCACGAAAGCTTAATTCCCATACAACTGTTCTGAATTATATTCCTAATGGCTCAGCTTCCAGCACCAAACAGGTAAATATTGTCCGATAATTTTTAGATGTGTTATTGTCATATCTTCACATAGGTAAAATGTTTTTTTGTGGGAATAAACAAGGAAGACTCAATTAACTCTGATATGAGTCCAGTCACCCATTAGTCATATAATGACCAATGATGGTGGCAAATCATTTAATATTCTAAACTACAACTTTGTCCTCATTAGAATCAAAGATGCCTCTCCTGACAACTTCACAGGGCTGTCATGAAGTTCAAATTGAAGCAAGTAAAATGTTTCAAACCACAGAACTCATTTATACAAAATTGTAATTTTCTTTGTTTTCTAAACTAAATTTAGTTTCAAGCAAGAACCTCCATCCTGTCTCCTGTCCTTAGGTTCACGTGTTAAACACTACATCCTCCTCAATTTGACACTGAGGCCTCCTTCAATCCATTAAACCTCAACAAATCACTTTTACATCCTTCTCAGGAGCATAGGAAACTCCTGGCTCTGTTTCCACTCCATTGTGGGGTTGAGTTGCCTCAGGATCTCTCTATCTAGACCTGTCACAAGGCCCTATCACATCCGTGTGCTTTGAGACTTACACCTTCCTGGAATTTAAATCAAGGAGTTGGGCTTAAGCTAGCTCTGCTTTTTGATGTTCAGTCTGGGCAATTTGATAAATGATAGATGAGTAAGGAGTCGGGCGCAGTTTCCTCATGAAAACTGAGCCACATCCAGGCAGGACTCTTTTTTTCCCTGATTCTTTTCTCATTTTTCCCAGGCAAAACCTTTTATCTACTCTTTTGGGGCATTTGGTGGAAGCGGTAAGGATAGGTTATATTGAATCTGCATCTACCTTCTTTTCTATCTGTTGTTCATGGTATATGTTCAGGTTTTTCCTTCACATTTTCGTATGAAAATTTCAAACGTAGCAAAGTTGAAAGGATTTTATGGTATATACCCACATGCCCAGCATTGAAATTCTGCCACTAGCATTTTACTCTCCTCATTACATATCTGTCCATCTGCCCATCCCTCTTTTCATCCATCAACTCATGTTACTTCTTAAGGCATTTCAATATAAATTGCACAAAAGAAAATCTATTAAATTTTTCAAAAAAATTTTCACAACACTCGCTCTTACAATTCAAAGCTCGGGTTTTCAAGGTGGTTTCTAGAATTTATAGATTCTGTTTTGAAATTCAAAAACCAAACAGGAACTATTTTCCCCTTTTTATTCTATGACAAACTTAAGCAGCCCTGAGGCAAAAGATCCCTTTTACTGAGCAAAGAAAGGATTGGTTATATAAAAGGAAGCACAGTTTGTGTTTTGGGCAGTAATCAGTTAATACTTCAAAATAGTAATTTATCTCATAAAATGATATATAGCACTGTAAAAATGTGAAAAATATTATTGAAGCCTGCAGTTATGCCTTTTAAAAGTTCCCATACCATGTATAATTATTTATATTGTTTATTTATTGTATATTGCTATTTATATTGTTTATTTATGAAGATTAAGTAAAATGCAATTTTAAAGGGGGTTTTGTATAGAGGCTAAATACTATGCTCACATAACCAAAATGAATAAATAAAAAAACCCCACAGAGACAGGACAGCTCTTTAAACACTTATTGATACTCCTGTTTGATCATTTCTGGTTTGAAGGCAAAACATAGCTCCGTGTACCCCTGTGGTCTTTCTGTGTTCTGGTCTATGTTTAGAGAAGTGGAGGTGTGCTGTGATTTCCTACTGAAGATTCATACATAAACAGATTCATTCAATAAAAATGTATCATACTGATTGATACTTTGTTCTCGAAGGTATGATGTTAGGTCCCAAGGCTAAAGTGATATCTATTGACTTCACCTTCGAGAAGTTTATAGCCTCTCAGAGAAGAAAAATACATACAATTAACGACTGCTTGACTGCTTTACTATTAGAGCTAGAGTTGATGCTTTGCAAAGAGCCAGGGGATCACAAAGGAGGAAGCAGCTCACTCTGCTCTGGAGGGCCAGGAGAGCCTGCCCGAGTTCATGGACCACCTGGTCAGACTGCTTACTGCTTTGTGGGGCACTGGGAAATCTTTCCACGTGGATTTCACAAAGTCTGTAGTTTTATATAGATTACAGACTCGTCAGCAAAAGTCAATTTGCTTCTAATGTATCTGATGTGCGTTAAAAACTAAAAGTGTATGATCAAAACAAACTGCAAGCTGGGTGTGGTGGCATGAGTCTTTAATCTCAGCTACTTGGGAGGCTGAGGTAGGAGGCTCACTTGAACTCAGGAGTCTAGCCTGGGCAACATAGTGAGTACCTATCTAAACAAACAAACAAACAAAAAACCTGTAAGCAACATCACTATATTGCATGGGAGAATTGTTTTAGAGTTCTGACCTGAAGGGACACGAGCTTTTCTTTCCTATGGATTCTCTCTCCTGACTGCTCTGGTTCAACACTAGATTGAACTTACCAGTTTAGAAGCCAAGAACTTGAAGTTTTGATCTTTAGATCCTTTACAGTCTCTTGAGAAGACACCTGATTAAGAAACACGATAAGTTTGGTTTGGGGTGGGGAGAGGGTTATGTGGGTCTCAGCCCTGTGTGCACATGCTTAGGCAATGAACAGTAAGAAAGCGCTATTTTAGACTTGAGAAATATGGAATGAACACAACACAAGGAAGCTGCTATCCTAGAGCTTACAAGCTTGTGACGGGGGGGGGCAGTGTTCAAGAAGAAAAGTACACGGTATGTTATATATAGTACTACAAAAAGATAAACAGGAAAGGCCAGGTGAGGTCTCAACAAACGGATGACACTTATGCCATTACCGATCGAAGGTGAGGGGATGAGCCACGTGAACAGCGAGGGCAAAGATTGTTACAGGTCACAAGAACGGACCCGAGGGCCAGCAATGTGGCCAGGACATGGAGCATAATGAGCAAAGGAGAGGGAACTAAGACAGAGGTCAGAGGGGCAGGGAATAGATTACAGAGGACCTCGCCAGCCACTCCAAAGAGTTCTGCTTTCACTCTGAGTGAGGCAGGAAGCCACTGAGAGGTTCTGAGCACAAGAGTAACATGAAAAGACATTTTTAAAGCCTCTCAGTAGCTAATGTATTGACAATTTAGAGGGGGGAGGCATGGAGGAGGTAAGAGCAGGAATGGAAGTCGGAAAACCCATTGGTTATTGCAGTAAGCCAGCTAAGAGATGATGGTGGCTTGGTGTCAATCCAAAGGTGCCAAGCATCTTGCCCAAGGTCACATAACTAGCAAGTGAGGGTACTAGGATTTTGATACTTGGCCAGGGAACAGTCCCTACTGGACACACTCTTAATAATGTTCCTATGAATAAAATAAGAGAGCAGACATTCAAGTCCTCAATTTGCAAAGGTTATAAAAAGGCATGTCCATTTCACCTTACCACTCACTCATGAAAATCCGAAGCCTCCAGACTCTGTGACAATGTGCTGCTCTACCTCTGGATACACTCCTGGAGAGCCTGCAATATGTTCAGATAGATTGGATACCAGCTGTGAGAGGGACGACGCTAAGACTTTTGGTCAGGAGAATGAAAGTTGTCACTAATTTTGATGGAGAAGACAAGTTTTGTGGGGAAGACCAGAAAATCGTTTTTCTTAATTAGACAGGTGAAGAAGGAGGTAACAATTATGCACTCAAGTAGAGATGTCAAGTAGGCAATTAGTATAGGAGTCTGGAGTTCAGGGGTGTGGTCCATTCCTAGTGCCTCTGAGAAACTGATTGTTAAATATATCGATTGCCATCCGCTGTTAAATATTTTGAATATTACTTTTGCTAATATCTATTAACTGGGATTGCAGTTGTCAATCACTCCTATTTAATATATAATGTACTAAAGTTTATCTTTACTAAAAAAACACTCTGCTCATGTAATTCCTTTGCTCAAGCAGCTCCCCATGGCCTTGATATAAGGTCAAAATTCCTTAATCTATAATTCAAACCGTTCACAATTTCATCCAAATCAACTTTAGATACACCATGTGAAGCCTGCGCTAGTTAAACTGGGCTTGCTAGAACCCTTCATGCTTAGGTTTGTCCATCTCTGTTTTGTTTATTAAGTTGCTCCCTTTACAACACTATATCTCAGCTTACACCGTCTATCAAAATCCTATCTACCCTTCACGTCCCAGAGGAAACTCCAACTCCTTCCATAACTGTTAAAGCTGAAAATGAGCACTCTCCTCTGAATTCTTATAGGCTTTATTGTCTCTACTACTTGCCTGGCTTTCATTCACTTTAGTTTTTCATACACGTGTGTGTGTGTGTGTGTGTGTGTGTGTGTGTGTGTGTGTGTGTGTGTGTGTACATTTCTTTCATTGTAAGCAAGGGCCTTTACTTACCTTTCTTTGGAACCCACTCAGTGCCAAGTGCAGAGTGAGTGATGCATAAACTATGGATGGCCCTTTCCTTTTGTCATATTATTTGTTCCACAAATATTTTTCTTTTTTTAGAGACAGAATCTAGCTCTGTCACCTAGACTTGTCTACAGTGATACGATCATTGCTTACTGCAGCCTCAAACTCCTGGGCTCAAGCAATACTCCCACTTCAACCACCCAAGTAACTGAGACTACAGGCACCACTGTGCCCAGATAATGTTTGCATTTCTTGCAGAGATGGGGTCTTGCTGTGTTGCTCAGGCTGGTCCTGAACCCCTGGCCTCGAGCGATCTTCCCACCTCAGCCTCCCAAAGTACTAGGATTGCAGACATGAGCCAGTACACCTGGCCCACAAATAATTTTATTGATGACCCTATCTTTAAGACCAAATTATTGTTGTTATTATCATTATTATTATTATTATTATCCAAGTTCTCATTTTTATTATTGCAGACAGCAGCACTGGGAAGAGGACACCATTACTATTCCATTGTATAAATGTGGAAGTTGAGCTTTAGGGACCTTAAGCATCTTAGATGCTTAGATAACCAAAGTCACAAATTGTGAGTGGTAGAGCTGAGGTGGGAGACCAGATGCTTGAACTCCAGAGTCAGATCTTTCAGTCACCACTAGATCTGCTCTCTCCTACCCAGATAGCACATTCACTTAAACATGTATGCAAATGGATTCAGGAAGCAAAGAAGGTAATAAGGGAAAAAGCCATGTTTATTTTACCTGCCAAAGAATTCCTCAAAGAATTTGTAGAAATGTGATGCTCTCCTCTTGGACTCATTTTGAGATCATTATTGTCAACTAGAATGGTGGTGTCAGACCAGAGACTGGCAGTTCCTTGTTCCTTTATCATATTTCTATGTGTTAATTTTTAGCTTTATATAATATTTTAGTTACTTCAGAAATAAGGACTCTTCAAAATAGCCTTGGAAACATGGTGTGATACCTGTTTCTCTGAATTCTGATTTCAGTTAGTGAGACTTCTCATGAAACAAAGTTTGACTAAAAGCCAGATTCAAAACATGACAGAGCCAGAGGTGACACGAACAGGGCATGTGGGACAGAAAATATCCAATTCACTACTAAGAATAGCCTACTAAAATTTTGCTTTTTCCTCAAACCAAACTTGGGGTTCTTTGGAAAAGTTATTATTTATTCATAATCACTTGGCTCTCTTGAGCTCGTAGAAAATCCTTTTGTTGCTCATCTGCATAGCAGAAGAGGCAAAGGCATAATGAAAAATGCAGAGGTATAGGATTTCCATGTAATAGAAGCCATCACACCTAACACTGTGTGTGCATCGGGATACTATATGGGGAGACCCAAGAGACAGCAATGTCAAGGATAGTATTTCCTGGCAAGAAAACGTTCTTTCAAACCACTTTTCTAGGTCCATGTTACCACATCCACTGGACTAGTACTACCAAATACAAAGGTAAGTCTGAAAGGGAATCCTAAATTATATATAGCTATGGTTGTGTGTGTGTGTGTATTGTGTGTGTGTGTGTTTCTGAAGAAAAATATTTTTATGTTAGAGTTTTTTTTTTTCTTTTCTGGAGAGCAGATTTTAGTGTTGATAAAGTGTCAGTCTCCAGGAAATTGCAGTTTCTATCCCCTAAAGTCAGATCCTATGTGAGTTATAACTTTTACTTTTAAACTCTGAATGAATCATTTGTTTTCCACCTGTATTTTTGGATTTAGCCTTAAGGCAACATCACTCTTTTCACTCAAGTGTGTTCCCAAAACAGACCAAGAAACCAGCAGAAAGTAAACACACACACACACACACACACACACACACACACACAACTAACAAAGAGTCCATAAATTAGGTGTATAATTATATAGTTATTCATTTATTCAGAAAAATTGTATTTTTCTGGTATTTGCCAGGTAGTTCAGTTCAGAATACTGTAAATACAGAGATGAACACAGGAACACATAATACATAATTGTAATCCTTGGTGAAGTACTCTTCTTGGCTGGTTAGAGGAGGTCAAGAGAAAGTCAGAGGGAAGACAGGCATTAACTAACCTGGGCAAGAGAAAGTTCAAGTCACCAGGTTGGAGGGAAGACCTAGAGAGGAGACATTTGAGGTAGCTAGATAACACAATAAGGAGCAGGGGGTTAGACAGCAGGATTAGTTCCAGGAAATGGAAGTCCTTCAGAATGGCTAGAGTACAGAGAACGGTTGGGAAGAAGGAGAAGAGATTAAGGAGAGAAAAGAGGGCTATATCTTGGACACATAATTATTCTCTCTTTTTTTAATTTTATGTTTTAAGAGACAAGGTCTTGTTCTGTCAACCAGGCTGGAGTGCAGTGGAGGGATCACAGCTCACTGCAGCCTCAAACTTCTGAGTTCCACCTCAGCCTTCTGAGTAGCTGGGATTACAGGCATACGCCACAACACCCACTAATTTTTTAATTTTTTGTAGAGACAAAGTCTCACTATGTTGTCCAGCTTAAATCATTCCCCTTTAAAGAATATGAAGAATTTAAAGAGTTTTAGGAGTTTTAAACCTTATCCTACATATATGCGGGTATCTCATAGGCAGGTCTAATGAAAATGTGAAGTTAAGTGACTGATTGTAAATTCTTTCTCTTCTCTTTTCAGCTATACAATTTTTCCTTTCTTTATTCCTTGCGTCTTTTTTGCTCCCTCTTCTCCACATTTAGAATGAGGTCTTCCACTTCATTACGGTCCATTTGTGCAGCCCCAACTGTCATTTCCACACTTTTATTTGCACTACCTATTAGTGCCCCATTACCTCAAGGCCCTATGTAATGATAGGCGTCAACTAATAAAAGCTAAAATGTTAGTGCAAAACAAACAAACAAAAAACGGATTTAACTTCAAATGAGTCATGGAGAAAATCTGGACTTGACCTATGTGAAAGTCAGACTTAAACTTGAGAACCAAGGTTAACCTTTCCTTTCTGCCAGTACAGAAGAGTAAATTGGCAAGCAGTGCTCATTTTTCCTTGCAAGGAATTATTTTCTCTTTTAGTTTCATAAGAATTAGTAGCACTTATAGAATTATGTATGACTCATTAAGTTCTACAAAGCTAAAATCACATTTAGAATGCATTGCCAGAAAATCTTGCCCTTAAGGAAACAAGTAACTGAGCTGTCAGTCAACAGTCAACAGTTACCTAATTGCTCTGGGAAATACAATGAATTTATAGCAGTTAGGCTACTGAGGAAAAGACTTGGATTGCCCAGGCTTTCTGTGGCAATCTAACTTCCTCCTCCAGTGGGAGAAACTGCCAGTAAAGGAAGGATGACAATTTACATACCATAGCCAGCCTAATCTGCCCCAAGTCTTAGTCACTGCCTGTCTATTTGAGACATCCTGGGAAATCCCTATCTGGAAGAGAAGAAAAGTTAAAATCACAGTTACTGTGCTTAGAGCTTTATTCTGGATACTTCACACCCAGAGTCACTTCTGTTCATTTCTAAGGAAAGCCTATTGCTGTTATTTTCTAATATGAGTTAACTGTGGTGTGTGTTTTTAAAAATTTTGTATATTTGCTCTTTAAAAGACAATGTAAAAACCTCTCTCTCTCTCTCTCTCTCTCTCTCTCTCTGTTTTATTTTTTTCTGCCCTCCAAGACTTCAGGAAAAACAGTTTCCTTGGCACATTCTGTGCAGAGCCCATTGAAAATGAGTGCTGGAGAAAGTTCTACGGAGCATACAGAGGTAAGACCACATTTCTAGGGAATGAATTGACCATATCTAGCATCAATCGCATTTCTAGCAGTTAATTGAGCAATAGTTTTGAAAGAGTATAAATGGCTAGTTTGCTTTCCTTAGCTAAGATTTGCTCTGTATTTTTAACCAATGTTATTTAACACAGAAAAAAATATCTTAATAACCAGTGCATTGCCTTTAGCCCCTTTGGGTTACATTTCTTCCTTAATAAAATGAGAGGATTAAATCTGTCCAAATTCCTTTTATCTCCCTATTCTGTGGTTTCTATATTTTGCCCTTGATTTAGAAGAATTTGACTCAATATTAAATCTAAAAAGAATACTATTTTAGTGTGGCTAGAAACAGAACATAGTATAGCAACAGAGCACCTACAGTAACATTTTTCATATATTTACACTTGGTATAGTTTTTGTTCAATTACTGTAATTGAATGAATTAATTAAAGTACTTAAAGTTTTTTTGTTTGTTTTTCAAAAGCTAACTAAGATACAAAGAAAAACTAAATGGAACTCTTGTTCTTGTATAGGTATTTATTTAGTAGTGTTAGACCTTGAATATACTAGAAATTGTTATGAAAATTATGGTAGAGAAAGAAATCTCCAGATACTTTGAACACAGATTATATTCACAAGGAATAATTATAGGAAATTATATATAGGGAATAATTTATATTATAAACAGGTCTTTTCTAGAACCAATGACTAAAAATCTTTGTAGTTTTTCAGCATCAGATGCCTTCATTAGCAACTAGAAAACAGAGAAAACACAAATGAAAAGTTCCCTTCCCCAACCTTTGTATTTGATTGATTTTGCTTCATTTTAATACACATCTGAGAGCATGGAGCCATGGGAAATGTTGACTAAACTCCGGAGAAACCCTTGCTGATGCATTTGGGGCTTACAGCCATTCCTATTCGCTGTGCTTTCTATTCTCCCCTTTATCCTCCTCTGGTTTTAACTAAACATTCTGAATTTCAAAAATTAGTACTCTTGCAGCTATGAATAGATTCTCTTACAGATTTTGTGTCTAGCTTTTCAGTAATTCTTATTTATAAAACAAAAATCAAGGGTCAAATGTTTTACAATTTTCTTCCACAGGAAATTAATTAAGGGGGAAACAAAAGGCACATTGTCTTATTGTTCCACATCTGGATTCCAAGAAGACAGGGACATGGAAATGTTTGCCAGTCATAGACTTTTGTCTACATCACAAATAGAGAGGAGCCTTTTTTGGGGATCCAAAATTTATGTTTCCAGGCATGGTCTAGAATGGAAGGATCTTGAAGCTTAGTATGAATCAGCATTACCTAGGAAATGTATTGAAAATAGAAGGACCCCAGCTCCCCCTCCAGAAATCCTTGTCCACAGTTGAGGATGCTCTATGTTTAGTTAACTCTATGTTTGATGCACTCTTGTGGTGAGAACTCCTGTTCTACACCTGATCTTACTGCACCTGTGCTTTGCTGAGCTCAGGGCACACTAAGTAGGGCTAGCTGACAGCAGTTTCCAAATCAAAGATGTTAATGTTTAGTTTGTTCTAATTCAGAGTGGTTCCAGTTTCTTAGAAGTCTTCCCCAAAAAAAGAGTAGGTTCAATTACAGGGCCCAACACACTTGACACCTGGGTTTTGATGTCACTCTTGGGGCTTAGCCAGACCAGCTTCTTGAGGTCAAGAGCAAGTATAATCATTTGGAATTTACTGACCCACAGAAAACTGTCTCTTTAAATGTGGTCTTCATTATAGCACACGTCTAAATAGAAAGAAGCTAGAGAAATAAAGAGTAGCATTTATACAGATGTAAAACATTGTCAGACCCTAAAATGCTGAAACATAAGTGAGCAAAGATAGAAAATACAGTTTTATAATAATCACTTCTAATGAAAAAAAGTCCTTGAAATCCCAGGATGATTGCAAAAGAGCTATTTCCTGTAAACATTTCTGGCAAAGACCAACATGTTTTGAAAAATATTTCTTAATTGCTCATGAATATCTTTAAGTAATTTTGTGGTCTACAGTAACTTATTGAGCCTGAAACTGAATGCAGATTTAGAGACTACCCTCATCACTCAATTAATTGTATTACTTAAATGACTCAGAGTGAGATGGTAATAAGACTGTTGAGTTACTATAGAGGAACAGGTTCTCAAGTAAAGTTTTGCTGGTGATCAATTTAGGCTGATGACAGACAGTTTCCGGAGCCTTTGTGCTTTCTTTAAATGAAAACTCCCACCTCTAAAAAAAATACCTGAAAAGAAAGGAGTGGCTAACTTTTTCATTATGGCAATAATCTATCATAATCTAGTGGCTTTATTCAAGGAGGTAGCTAAAATTACACAGTACCAGACAATTGATGCCCACCTTTATAACATACTTGTATCATGGTCACTGAACTAGTTAACTTGTCGTAGTTTTGAATCAATTTGCTGCATTTTAGCTGTACATGTTGTTCATTATTCTTGATAGTTCTATCACTCCTCTGACTTTGCCAAGGTTGCTCTTCAGACTCTTACTCATATACATGTTCACGAACACAGCTACAAAAATGACTTTTTAGAAATGTTTGCTATGTAAATACCTAAAGTGTATCCATGAAACTTACCTGATTCCTATAAACCATTATACCCTGAATAGTCATTTTTTTGGAAAAAGATTTAAATCCAAATTCATAAAATTCCAATCTCTGACTTGCCCATTGCAGTATACAGATACACTTATAATTTATTAGAGTTATTTCAGTAACTAGTTCATATAAAGGAGTCTGAAATATAATATGAATCTGATTCACCAACAAGTTATTGTACAAGACCTACAGTGTAAGGACTGTTATTGCTAGAATCAGACATATTTATAAATCACAATATGAGACTTGGTCAAATGCACGAGGTTTGTGAAGAACAGTATTTCTCCTATTTATATTGTAGACAGTTTTGTTTCAGTCTGCTCCTTTTTTTTTTTTTAAGTGTGCTCAATCATCAACAAGAAAGAACTTGACAAACTCTCTTGAACACAAGATAAAGTGTTTGGAAAAACAGAGAAAAGAGGTAATTTAGAAATATTAGTTAAAGTCACATGTGCCATGTACTAATACTGAGAATAAAATAACATATTACCTCATGCCTCTTATTTTTGTTACAGGTTGCAGTGTTTATCTCTAGGATAGTGGCACTATTTGAGAGCAAATACTTTTTTCTTACTCACCTATATATCTTGTACTTGGTGTTTGTGCAATGGTGAATGAAAAATGACGAAGTCAGAAATCCAGTAATTATGAACCTAATTTTCTCAAAATTTAGATTTTTTTCCACATGGACCAAGTGAGCTTATCACATGTGCCCTTTATGCCTTGCAACTTGACAAACCTTGACGCTCAAACTCTTTTTTTTTTTTTT